>NW_027498938.1:0-86011 GCF_021521415.1 Bidens hawaiensis
ACACAAATCACACGAACACACGTCAAACACACGTTATATATTAGCTCAAACACACGTGACGAATATCACAGTTACAGACACGTTACAGCTGAATAACCAAACAACCGAACACTCGAACAACCTAAACCGATCTCTTTTAAACAAGCCGTAACATCTAATATAAATACACGACAACTTCGCCTCAGGCGAAGTTGTCCATAACTTCGCTTGTTCAACAAGTTTCGCCTAGGCGAACTTGTTGACAACTTCGCTTGAACAAAAACATAAATAACATTACAGACTCGATTACAGACACTAGACTATGAACTACTGACATTTATGCACCAACAGACTCCCCCTTGGCAGTAGCTTCATATCTTGATCTTTCAGCATCTGTCTTGTAATCCTGTATCTTCACGCGTGGCACTCCTTCTCTAACACACACCGACACAACTCGTTGATACTTTCTTGCTTCGTCCTTCCAAGCTGGAATATAAAAGATTTTCTTCTCGTTAAGCACCTTCAGATCAGCTTGCGATAAGTTAACAAGATGCATCGGATCGTAAACTCTAAGAATCTCTTGTTCATCCTCATCTTCCATCACTTGCCTCCGCTGTCTCACAATCAACGAACCACCACTTTAGGTCTTTGAGCACATCCTTGGGCATAAGCTTCATCGGTACTTCTTTAAGGCACCGGATTGGTTTATACTTCATAACCATCCAAGGCTTTCCATCAGCTCTCAAACCTCTATCCTTGTCTTCAACAAGTTTCCCTTTCTGTGGTTTCAACAGCTCAAACTTCTTTCCTTTATGCTCTCTTTCCATACGATTTTCCCTATGACTCTAGCCCATATTATCGTCACTTCGATTGATCAACCCCAATCTGGCTAAGTCTTTAACCTCACACTCAGGCAGTGTGTTTTAACGATCTCAACATTCTTCTAAGGTACTGAACTCCATCATATCGTTTAATCACGAAGAGCCGCAACTGCTCATCATAAATCCAGCATATAATCCCTTTCTTTGCTTCAGCATAGCCCTTAATATTGTAACTCTTTTTGAACATGGTAGGGACTGCCGGTTTTCTTCGTTTTGACGAACCATTGAGCGTATCCTTCCTTCCACCTCGGCTGCTCTTCCCATTCAGTATCTTCAACTGCCGTCTGATCACCCATATCGGCCTTCTCAACCTCTGGAATGTCATGTTCGACATTTTCCTCTACTATCTCTCCTTCCTCAATCTCATTCTCAATCTCAATCTGCTCACCGATCTTCTCAATCACATCACTCGGCAGCACATCCTCATCAAACAATATATCATCGCTGAACATATCATCATCTAGTTCTTTCAACGCATCAATCACGTCATCACCCTATATTCTCATCATCAACCAACACCACATCATCCACAGCCAGAACCACCATCCGCCGTCGGCAGACTCCCCCTGAGCTGTGGGAAGTACCAAGAGCTAGAGTAGTTCTTGGCAACTCACCACCTGCATCTTTCGATGCATTGGGATCATCGTCTTTGTCATTCCTTCTTTTCGTCCTTAGCTCGTCGCCTTTACAGCTCATCTCCCCTGAGATGCCAAGAACTCCTTCAAGGTATCTATAATTTTCCCATGCTCAACCAGGAGGGATGACTGTAGTTGATTTGCTTCTACTAGGCGTTGAATAGTCTTAGATTGCTCTGCCACGATCCGCTCTAGTGAAGCTATTCTCTCTGAGTCTGAAGTAGGCGTAGGCGAGACATCAGAAGCAGGCGTAACCGCAGGTGGTACCATACCTGATAACCTGCAGTAGTGACGACCGTTGACTCTACAAATCGTGCAGCAACCACGACTGAGTAAGCGTTGGAGGTGGTAGAGACACAATCTCCGGAGTGACATCTGGATAGTAGTGGTAGATGGAATGCCAGCAGATGATGTATCCACCACGGGAACATCCGCAGTGCTTATACTTGTAACCTGTACAGAAGTAGGAACGATAGACATACCAGACAGTGCAGCCGAGCGAAACGTACCATCCTTGAAGTCTCTCCAGCTCCCATACCCTGCACCTGTCCTTTCCCGTCTTGAACGTCGTATCAGCTTATGTATATCTTCTTCCTCTTCTGACTCATCATCATCCTCCGTCCTCTTTCTTTTCCCAAAAGTTCTCTCTCGAGACACCATCAACCGTCTCCCCCTCATCCATGATCTCATCCAAATCTGAGTCAGCCATCGACGTAGCTGCTCTAGTTAACACTCACACCTGAACCTTGTGCAGCAGATACCTGCACCTCTTCATGTGTATCAACTTGATCCATATCGAAATAACCTTGACCTCCAAAGACAGCATCAAGATCTATATCCTCTGCAGCCGACACAACAGGCACAGCAGGGGCAGCTGAGTTGCCTCTTGCCTGTCGTGGTTAAGGATCTCTGAACTCGTCCCCTAGCAGCAGAACATACTCTGGGTTGATTAAAAACCCAAACAGTGGAGTATGCCTTGGACGCAGCTCAGGCTTGCTCCTCGCACTCGAAGTGCGGCATTGAGCGAAGATACACTTGCTCACAGACTCCACGTATCTGATTGGTCGTCTCTGAGGTAGATTCGGAGCCACATGGTTCAAATATCATCTGGATGAAACGTGGATACATAATGAACCGCTCACGAGCCATCGCCCTCCTCTGTCTGTCAATCTCGTAAAAGACCATCTGACTAAAACTATAGCGTTTATTGTAAGTCAGTGCAGTCATTGCGGACTGCATGGTCGCACCCATACCGTCAGTGGCCCGCCTTCCTCCTGACATGCAAACTATCATGACGTGCATAAGGAAGCGCCACTGATCAAGTAGAAAACCCTTCCGTCTCTGTGTATCGCCTAATGGACCAGAATAGCCCATTCGGAGAAACGGCTCCATCACGAAACGGAGCCACAAACTCAGTTGGGTCGTCCCTCGTCTCTTCTCCAAACCGTAACGCCACTCGGATCTGTTCAGAATTGAACCGAACCTCTTGACTGTTCACAGTCGCTCGCATGACCGGGGGCTCAACACGACAATCGTATTCTACCGTCTGCCAGAAATCCTCGATATTCGGTAAGGATATCGACAGAGTCGTCGTGATAGCATGAAATATCCTCGAGCGTATGAGGAAAGTTATGATCTCGCGGTAATCTTCCACACCGCTTGCCTCCGGGTTTAAGGTAATGTACATATTGTGACCCGGGAAGAATTGCCGTTGGTTATCACCATCGTCTCCTCCTGCACCTCCAGCACCAGCTACTGCAGCCATATCTGCAACAAACGAACCAAGTTAGATAAACGTAAAGACATAGCACAAGTTCGCTTTGTTACCATGAGCGAAGTTGTGATAATCTGTATAGGCGAAGTTAAAGTTGAGGCGAAGTTGGGAACAACTTCGCTTCATCTTTAAGTTCGTCTAATAATTTTAAAATTTTAACAGGTCCAGGTGAAGTTAATGACAACTTCGCCTCACCACAAACATCGCCTCAGGCGAAGTTGAGCATCAGGCGAAGTTACGGATAACTTCGCCTAAACCTTAACTTCGCCTGAAACTGAATCGGCGACAGTAAGGTTATCGAACATCGAGTATCTGATGTTTCGGCTAGTTTAGACGATTAAGTAGACTAGACTACATGATATTAAGGCAATCTGGACGATCAGTTTGCTCATGAACACGTAAAAGCTTGTTTTGAAATCGGGGTATAGGTTTCGAACGTCCGAGGTCGTTAACTGGGTGTCGAAACAACCTAGGAATGACGACATCGAACATCGAGTATAACATATAGAACCCGAACACACCTTGAACAATGAATGAAATCGGAAACAAAAGGATAATCGGATGAAAAATTCCGGATAAGTTCGCTGGGTATAAGTTCGCTGAATTGAAAAATATGAACTGTGACTCTTGAAAATCCTTATATAGGGGCGAAGTTATACAGGCGAAGTTACGGATAACTTCGCCTAGGCGAAGTTATTCACAAGTTCGCCTGTTCAACAACATCGCCTATATTTACAAAATCAACCCTTGAAATTTGAACATTTTGCATTTAACTTTAAAGGTTTCCTTTAAGAATTAAATAACACGATCAAGTCCAAGTAACCAGTTATAAACTCATAAACTACCTAAGTACAAAAAACTTTAAAAAATTAAAGAATTAAAGTACAAGGGATCAAATTTCAGTCTCGATAGGGACTACTACGTTTTAGAAAAGATCCGAACAGGAATAATACTAACTACGTGACTGTCACATAGATCCGTGTTAGCTGTATTATGACATAAGGAAACAGGTTGTAAGCAGGGTAAATAACTTAAGATGGTTTTCATCGTTTCTGTGATACGAGGTTAAGTTCAATTTAGCATCAAAATTTAAGTGGGCAACAACTCAGAGATTATGATGCCTCCTATCTATTCTCAAAGCGTATTTGCTTTCCCCAAGTCACCTCGAATTGGCTTCGACCCTTAGTTTGTAATTACTCTTCATTTGCTTCCCGTTCTCTTTCTTATTCCATGATTAAGAAGTCTTGATATCTTTAACTCTAGAATGTCTCAATAACTGATAATAATTTTTTTTTTTTTTATCAAACATTCTTGTAGACTTTCGAGTAGTAAACAACTGCAAGTCCCGAATCTGGATCACTGCAGTTTCTTGAAACGCTATCTTCACGGGAATCAGAACACTTATGGGCTCGTGTATGACTGGGTAATCGCTTTTCTGCCTATCATTCGGAAAGATATATATGAAGACATGCAAAACTCTTAAGGAGTTTCCACGTAAAATCGAGTAGATTTAGTTTGTATCACATCTACTTTTACGCACCATAAAAAGTTACCATGACATACAATGACTGTCCTAAAGCCTTTTAAGCCTAATAACTTCACTACTTAAGCACACAGAATCAGTATATGTATCATTTTCCAAGGTTGGATCAATTTTCTGTTAAACATAGCAAACGAACTTCTTGCGAAGTAGAAGACTTGAAAAATAATTTCATTTCCCTTTTTTTAAAAAAAAAATTTAACATTAATCGCCCCGACCAAAACAAAGTCTTCAGGTAAACGGCTATCCCGAAGATCCAATGGATCAGCTGGACCGACCACATACTAGTATATGTCCTTATAACTAAGTATGATCGACTAACTTTTCAGCGAAAGAATGAAAACTCATCATAAACCGCCCCGGTCACTGTCAGTCATCTGGTTAATGGCTATCCTTATATTCTACAAGTAGAAATGAGGACCAAACATATCCTAAGACATGTCCTTCAAACTGAGGTAACCGACATAATTTTAAGCGATAGTGACGTTTTTTTTTTTTTTTTTTTATGCACAAAAAGCATGGTTACTCGGGATTGATCATCCCATTTAGTTCAATAAGGTTTTGAAATCTGGATTTGTCAAACGCTTTAGTATATAAATCTGCGAAATTATCAAGCGTATCCACCTTTTCAAGAACAATCAGTTTCTTCTCAGCACAATCCCGTATAAAATGATGACGTATGTCAATATGTTTAGTTTTACTGTGTTTCACGGGATTGTTAGTTACTGAGATAGCAGCTGTGTTATCAATGCAAATAGGAGTAAGTAAGAAATTCAGACCATAGTCGCGCAACTGTTGTTGAATCCAAAGAACCTGAGAGCAGCAGTTGGATGCTGCCATGTATTCTGCCTCACAGGTTGAAATTGCGACTGAAGTCTGCTTCTGGCATTGCCACGACACCAATCTGCCACCAAGAAACTGACATCCTCCATTTGTAGACTTCCGACTCTGATTGCACCCTCCATAATCAGAATCCGTGTAAGCGACCAGCTCCAAGTCTCCTCCTCTCGGGTACCACAACCCCAGCTTCGGCTTGCCCTTGAGATACCGCAGTATCCTCTTCGCACCCTTCAAATGAGATTCTTTTGGATTTGCCTGAAAACGTGCACAAAGACAAACAGCAAACATTATATCAGGCCTAGAAGCAGTTAAGTACATTAAAGAACCTATTATAGCCCGATATTGAGTTGGGTCCACATCTGCATCACCGACTGATTCAGCACCCAATTTGCGATTGACGCAGATTGGAGTTTCATATGGAGAACTGTCCTCCATCTTGAAGCGTTTGAGCACATCATGAACATACTTCGTCTGATGAATGAACATCCCGTCCTTCTTCTGATCAACCTGCAATCCTAGAAAGAAAGTTAGTTCACCCATAGCACTCATTTCAAACCTTTTCTTCATGACGGCCTCAAAATCTTGACACATGGAGACTTTTGATGCAGCAAATATAATGTCATCCACATAGACTTGCACCAGCAGGAAGTCGCTTCCATCTCTTTTGAAGAACAACGTGCTATCAATTTTCCCTCTTTCAAAACCATTTTCGAGCAAGTAATCTGATAAAGTTGAATACCAGGCACGAGGTGCCTGATGTAATCCATATAACGCCTTGCTCAATTTGTACACGTGATCTGGAAAGTCTGGGTCAGGAAAACCCGGAGGTTGCTCAACATACACAACCTCATCAACTTTCCCATTCAAAAACGCACTCTTCACATCTAGCTGAAATACCTTCATCTTTTCATAAGCAGCAAACGCCAAAAACAATCTTATGGCTTCCAACCTGGCGACAGGAGCGAACACTTCATTATAATCAATCCCCTCTTGTTGATTAAAACCTTTAACGACTAGCCTCGCCTTATTCCTTATAATGATCCCCTTATCATCTCTCTTGCACTTAAACACCCATTTTGTGCCTATAGCATGCACATTCTTTGGTTTTTCAACCAAAGTCCAAACTTCCATCTTCTCGAATTGAGCCAACTCTTCTTGCATGGCTTCGACCCACGAGCTGTCCTTTAAAGCCATTTGATAATTCTTCGGTTCAATCTGGCTTATAAAGTAGGTGTACAGGCATTCATTGATTATTCCTGTCTCCTTAATGCTTGTATAAACACAGGTGTGCTCATTCAAGCTACTTCTAGTTTGTACACCGGAGGACACATCACCAATCACATTCTCCAAAGGGTGATCTTTATGAATTCTCGTGGTTGGTACAGAACCGACATGCAAATTGTCTTCCAAGTTAGAAGAGAGCTCGTCAATGGTTGTTTTATGCTGAGAGTGAAATGGATTGAAAAATTCTTCTTCAGTCGAGGCAGCAGGGGTACCGATAGTGTTTGATGAGGAAGGTTGACATTTATCAATCAGCTGTCTTTGTAATAGAATGTCTTCCTCATCAAGGATCATCTTCGTTGCAACTCTCTCTTCTTCTTCAGCAATATCCAAAAACGGTACGTTAAAAGACTTGAAGAGTTTAACATAGTCGAAAAACTCAGCAGGTCCGTTGCTTGGTTTTGGCGGTTGGTAACTTGTGATGTCGGTGTTACACACCACCTCAACCTTGCTGGTCGATGTATTGAAGACACGTCTGTTAGGAGTCCCAACAACATAACCGACTAAGATTCCTTCATCGGCTACTTCACCAAATTTAGAATTTGTCTTCAAAATCGAACAAGGGGACCCGAATGGTTCAAGACCACTCAAATTGGGCTTTCTCCCATGCATAAGCTCGTAACACGTTTTATTAAGCCTCTTAACCGTTAAGACTCTGTTCAGGACATAACAGGCTGTAGCAACAGCTTCAGCCCAGAACACCACAGGAAGCCTCGAGTCAGCCAGCATTGTTCTGGCTCCTTCTATTAACGTTCTATTCTTCCTTTCAGCCACTCCATTCTGTTGCGGTGTATACGGAGCGCTGTATTGGTGTTCAATCCCTCTCTGAAGGCAGAAGATCTCCATCTCAAAATTCTTGAACTCCGTTCCATTGTCACTTCTGATGAACTTAACCCTCTTATCCATAACGTTCTCAACTTTGGTAATCAAATTCTTCACCATCTGAGCCGTTTCATCTTTCGATTTCAGGAAATACACCCACGAATATCGTGAGTAGTCATCAGTGATCACCAAGCAATAAGAAGTACCTCCTAGACTTTTTGCATTCACGGGACCGAAGAGATCCATGTGAAGCAGTTCTAGAGTACTGGCAATAGAGTTGACCTTCTTGGTGAGATGGGATTTCTTGTGCTGCTTTCCCTTTTTTGCACGCAATACATTTGTCTTCAAAATTGAAACTTTTTAAGGGAACACCCAGCACAAGCCCATTCCTGACAATGTGGTTCATCTTCCGAAGATGAATGTGTCCCATTCTCCTGTGCCACAGTTCGGACTCCGTTTCGCTCGCTTTTGACATAAGGCATGAAACTTCCGTGGCTGTTTCAGTAGACCTCATATCCATAGTATAAGTATTTCTATCACGTGGAGCCTTCATCAAAATCCACTCTTCTGGTATCTGAAAACCAGGCTTTAACACAATTGCCTCATTCTTCGTGAAATGAACGGTATACTCCTTATCACAAATCTGTGATACACTCAGCAGATTGTGCTTCAACTATTCTACAAAGTTCACATTCTCAAGAGTCATCTTTCCATTCGACACCGTTCCTCTTCCAGTAATTTTGCCACCACTTTCACCGGCAAAACTAACTCTCCCTCCTTGAACAGGTTTTAAATCGTGTAACAAGTATTTGTTACCCGTCATGTGCAGGGAACAGCCGCTATCTACAACCCACAGATTGTGGGCAGCCCTGTTCAACTGTTCCTGCACAATAAAGCAAAAGATTAGAATTTTGGGACCCAAGACCAATTGGTCTTGGATCTATACATCCCGAACTTTGGCTTTTCACAGTTAGTATTCGCAAAATTTCTGTAAGCCCTATTAGGAAACCACCTTGGAGATTGAGTGTGGGACCTTCCAAACCTAAGTGAATTGAAAGAATTATATCTTGTGGTTTGGTTATTTGCATTGTAAAACTGAGGTTTGTTTCTGTGAAAACCTGAATTAGTTACATTTCGAAATTTTGAATGGTTTTCATTTTTAATAGTATTAGTCTTATTCTCAGTTTTATTAGGCCTCACACCTCTGAATCGCGGCTTCAGAGGGCAATCTGCAACAAGATGTCCTAATTTATTACACCTAAAACAACACCTATGCTCCACTTTCTTTTCAAAGGTTGTTTTGAATCTCGAGGCTGTGTTACCGGCCGTTCGTTTCACATAAGGTGGGACGTACGGGTTTAGTGGTGTTCTTTTCTTATTAGTTTTATCTTTTTCTCCACCATTGGGTAACACATTCTCCTCTTTTGTCTTACCTGATTCGGACGACTTCTCCGAATCTGATGAGACTGGACTTGCAACAGAAATTTTCACACTTGAAACAGGCGAACTTGTTTCGCCTTTACTAACAATTGGTTCTTTACTCGAAACCTTGATTGGAACTGTCTGAGGAACTTCAAAATCAACAGATTTCTGAACACTAGGGTTATAAGTATAATTGTGGTTATAAGGTGGTGGAACCTCGTGATAACCAATTCCTCCCCTCTTCGCAGAGGTACCTTGATCACTAACAAGGTGATCAAGAATAGCTGAGGAATTTCTGAACTGCTCAAGTTTTCAGTTCAGTTCCACCACTTTCACCTGGTGGTCAGCAATCTGTTTTTCTCGTTCAGCAATAAGTTTGGTCTTTTCTTCCAAAACCTCATAACTTAGATCTATCACTTCAATTTTTTCAGCAAGTTTTGTTTTTAAGCTTTTAACATCTTTTTCACACGCTTTTATTTTAATTTTGTAACTGTTCTCTCTTGCTTTCATAAAGTGATGATCTTCTTTAAGAGTTTTAAATTCGGCATCTAAACGAACATACTGATCAGTTATGGTAGCAAGTTGCTCAGACAAGTTCTCACATTTAGTACATATAGGTTTAGAATATACCTCGGAGGACTGGTCCTTGAGATCTGCCATGAAAGCTTTTTCCTCTCCAGTAGCTTTCACTTCTCCGGTGACCTTCTCACATTCTTCATTCTCAACCTTAGACATATTTGCCTGCTCAAAAGTTTCATCCGAATGCAGGTTCCAGTTGTATTCACCTGCTTCTCTAGACATCATGGCACTGAAATCTTTACTACTCCCATTGTACTGTGCAGACCTGCCTTGACCACGTTCAACTCTCTCGTTTCTGCACTCTTTAGCAAAGTGGCCGTTTTGTTGACAGTTATAGCACCTCACCTTAGTCTTGTCGAACCCAGGCTTGCCACCAACAAACTTTCTCCCTGTCTTCCTCATAAACCTCTTCACCCTCCTCACAATCATGGCCATCTGCCATTGTAGATCTATCTCTTCCATATCATCAGCATCTATTTGGTCATAGTCTTCATCCAGCATCGCTGGATCAACAACTTTCCCTTGGATATAGTTCTCATATGAAGCAATAAACGAAGCATAGAGGCCAAACTGCTCTTCAGCAGATTTGACGCTCATTGGCATCTTAGAGTAGTTATTGCTTGAAGAACTTGAAGAGCCACTACTCTGGCTTGCTGTCTGTTTAGTACCACTTGATCCACCGGCTACAAAGCAAACATCCCCATTTGAGTTTACTGACACATGCCCCTCCTGTGAAGACTTGGCACCCGACTCGCCCTTCGTGTAGTAGGCGGCAGAATCAGTCTTTGAACTTGAATTGGAGTTTACTTTAGCACCGTACATGCCTGGATCTTGAACCTGATCCATAGATGTTTCTTTTCTTACCATATTAAGCTCAAAAGTTCTGAGCTTGTTGACAGTGGTTTCAAGATCATAAGTAGGGAAGTCCTTGTCTTCCCTCATCAGTACAGTATACATCTCCCATTTTGGTGGGAGGGCATCGAGAAGCTTCTCAACTATTTCTTCTTCTCGGTAGGAAATAGAATAGTTGCTCAGCTCAGTCATTAGATGATAATATCGGGTGATAATATCATCTAGAGATTCGTTCTTCAAAAATTTGAAGACGGAAAACTGAGTTTTGAGCAATTTGATTTTTGAAGCTCGAATTCCTACATTCCCTTCAAATCTGTTCTCAAGAGCTTCCCAAAGCTCTCTAGCTGATGTGTATTTTCTGAATGTATGGAGGATCTCCTGTGGAAGAGCCATTGTGATTGCAGCATGGGCCTTGCTCTCGGCCTCATACATCTTCTTCTCTTCCTCTTCCATCTTACTGTACTTTTTGATCTGGTCCCTACCTTCGTACTCCATTACAGGTGGAATATAGCCATCTTGGATGCACACCCACATTTTCGCATCCTGGTACTTTACATATTGGATGAACCGATCCTTCCATGCGACAAAATCGGTTCCCTTCAGCAACCTTGGGGCCTTTGTAGCTGACCCCGCTTCAACTTCCATCTTTACAAGCTCCGAGATGTTGATCGACGACATCCTTCTTGAAGAGAAGAAACCTGAAAAATAAATTTTTTTTTTTATTTAATAAAGTACTGTAGGCGAAGTTAAGAATAACTTCGCTTAAGTAATAACTTCGCTGGATCTTTCTTAAATTCGCGTGATTGGGCGAAGTTGAGAATAACTTCGCTTAGGGTGAGCGAACTTAGGAAGTAGGCGAACTTGAAGAGAACTTCGCTGAGTTAGGCGAACTTGAAAAAGTAGGCGAAGTTGTGAATAACTTCGCCTCTCCTTATATCTTCGCCGAAACCCTACGTATCCTGACGGCAACTTCGCCTGATGAACAACAACTTCGCCTGACGAACAACACAGTTTCTGCAGATCTGTAAAACGGATTTTAACGAGGTTTTTGACGGTTTAAAGGCTTGAACACACTGGTAGGAGGTTAGAATGAGCAAAAACACCGAAAACACGTCCCGCGAAAAGTCGAAACGGGACGAATTCTACACCCGCGTGAATATCCCGAACCACACAATCGAGCAAAAGCTCTGATACCAATTGTAGGTTCCCTGGACGGATCTCACGAGATATCTCGATATACACAGGTGCGGAATCCCTGTGTAGATCGTTACGGACGTAGAACACAAATCACACGAACACACGTCAAACACACGTTATATATTAGCTCAAACACACGTGACGAATATCACAGTTACAGACACGTTACAGCTGAATAACCAAACAACCGAACACTCGAACAACCTAAACCGATCTCTTTTAAACAAGCCGTAACATCTAATATAAATACACGACAACTTCGCCTCAGGCGAAGTTGTCCATAACTTCGCTTGTTCAACAAGTTCGCCTAGGCGAACTTGTTGACAACTTCGCTTGAACAAAAACATAAATAACATTACAGACTCGATTACAGACACTAGACTATGAACTACTGACATTTATGCACCAACAGTGTTGGTCACCTACCCTCATGTGTAGTTTGACGAGGGTTCTCCCGCCCATACACGATACCTTCGCCTACGCTAGATGCACCCATTATATCCTGGTCGTTTTTGGAGTTTTGTGACGCTCACCACCGGGCGGCTGAGTACATTGGACAGTATACGCCCTGGAGCCATTGCTTCAGTATGCACTATCAGCCCTCCGGGAGCTGCACTGGAGGTTTACTGCACGATACACGTTACGTAAGTTTACTCCACATTGTTACGTTTATATTATATTATAAATTATAAATAATGATAATTAAATAAATTATATTATATTATATTATAAATTATAATATAATATAATATAATATTATATTATATTATATTATATTATATTATATTATATTATATTATATTATATTATATTATATTATATTATATTATATTATATTATATTATATTATATTATATTATATTATATTATATTATATTATATAAAACCGCGTTTGATAGTCCCTGTAAACCGACGGCCGGACTCCGGCCATTTTACGGCGGACTCCGGCCGACGGTTTTATCCATCCAAACAACAGGATCATCATCATCACATCATCAACAAGACATCATCATCATCATGTTAACATAATCATCATCATCAACATAATATTAAAAAATTACCTCCATGTCGTGTCGGTGTCGGGTCAAATCTCGTCAGCTCGTGTCGTATTCTGATCGGTGTCCGTCCAATATAGGCTCGTGCGTGGATGCTCGGATGCTCGGTTGCTCGGGCGGGAGTTTGAAATTTGAAAATATGTGGCAGTTGAGCTGGCGGCGACTGATAAAAGGGGCCCAATACGCCTCGTATAGGCCTATCCGCGACGTATTATGCCTATTTTTTATTTAATTATCATTATTTATAATTTATTATTCTAATTATTATTTTTTTATTTTATATTATTTAGTTATTAATATTAATATTAATTTGTTATTTAATTATTATTATTATTTATTATTATTATTATAGACTTTTCATCCATTGATACATTGTCTTCTATAAGGTGTCTAGGTCTATGTAAAAGGGTTCCCTTCGCCAGCCCGTGCGTATCTGTTCGTACTCCTCCATATGTTGTCCGTACAGTGTTTGCCATTCGAAGGCCATCGGTACGACGCTTCTTTCCCAATTAAGGTTCCGCGTAGGCATTGGGAAATCTCCTACCAGTTTGATATATATCCAGTGATCACCTTCCCAGTTAGCGTGCCTATAACCACTGGATCCGGAATCAAGTCAGGACCGATTCTCAATGGGAAGTAAGATTCGGTCTGATTGCCAGCTAGGTTGACTAACACACACGCGTATGTCTGAGCAGCCACGTGACCGTGACCGGGTACGCTGAACCAACGACTCGGCGGCGCCGGTTTGACCGTGTCGGAGTACGGAATGCTTGAATGAACCCAGCCGTACAATCGTTCATCCTCTTTGCTGAACATCGCCTTCCACCAACATTCGTTGGTTTCCAGCTCGTTCTACATTGCCCGCCTAATATCCGGCCAGAGTTTCTCATGTAGCCCCAAACCCACGGCGATTGATCCGAAACCGCAGTTACCGTCTGGGCGTACGTTTTTTATGTCCGCGACGAACGGCTGAGCCCAGCCAGGAATGACGCTCCTAAACATTTCTATCGCCGGTACTTGCGCTGGCGAAACCATCAAAGGAAACCCAAGGTGGGCTCCCGTAGGTTTCGATGTCTTAGGTCGTCCCCGACGAATATTAAACCGTGACGCTGACTAGGACAACGAACGAGACAGCGAGTATGGGGTGGGGGTTTCGTTGTTGGGCACCTGTGGCGAGAATGGGGTGTAGGAGCTGTGTCTGGGAGATCTGGAGCGGGGGTGTAGGAGCTGTGTCTGGGGAGATCTGGAGCTGGGGTGTAGGAGCTGTGTCTCGGGGGATCTGGTTTTTTGGGACGCCTCCGAGGATCCTCTCTTTTTTCAGGTGACTTCTTTTTAGATCTCCCTGGAATAGCAGATATGAGCTTCACGAAAAAACTTTTCTTCTGATTAGGGTCATCTATGGACGACAGCGTATCGTTGATTTCACGCATACCAGCTTCTTAGTCTGGCTCTTCGTTCGGCGGATAGGCTGGATCAAAATTAAGCCTCCTCTAGAACGGGTCAACATCCTTTATTGGGATACA
Source organism: Bidens hawaiensis (assembly GCF_021521415.1). Taxonomy (NCBI): domain Eukaryota; kingdom Viridiplantae; phylum Streptophyta; class Magnoliopsida; order Asterales; family Asteraceae; genus Bidens; species Bidens hawaiensis. The sequence goes on from NW_027498938.1 coordinate 14,381, forward strand.
CGTGTCGTTAACTATGTATCCCTCAATCTAACAAGCACATGGCAGCCCCGAAGACAAATACAAATGGTGGTCGCATGGAGCCCCGCCGTCACGCAACTTGTGTATCAACTCATACTCGTTCACAAGTAGACCCAGAGCGTGAGTCGACACCCTGTTTATTAACTTCTTCAACCAGACGTACTGTCAATGTCCTTACATGACCTTTGAACGGGAGTCGTGAAAAGATTTACCGATCTCTTTCATCTGCGAGTCGACCATTTTAAGGATGTGCCTGGCAATTGTGTCGAGCGAGTTGTTGCTTCCACTGAGGTACCTTTTCAGATTTGCGTGCTGGCTCTCAACTCGGTTCGTCGTAGTTTAACCGTAGTTTCAGCGTTCGTCGATCCAGCATGCTACAAACTTCTGTCTGTATGGATCCAGCCAGTTGGTACGAATGTATTGCTAGACCTCTGAAAGATAAAGGGAAATGTTATTAACACGTATGTTTAGGCTATTAAAAACTGTCATCCGGTTCGAAGGACTCACCTGCTCTATTGTCCTGTATCAAATGACGTTCCATGTTTATGCAACGGTTGTCGTACTCCTGTATCGTCGGATACTGATACAGGACCTTCCACCAGTACGCAAAGTCCGTCCCCATATCCGTCTTATATAGGCCCTTAAATTTTCTCCTTATATTCTCGGATATATGCCACCTGCATAAATTTTTGGTGGCATTAGGGAAGACCGCGTCGCAGGCGTTCATGAGGGCCTGGTCCGCATCAGTCAGGATCACACGTGGCTCCATGCAGTCATCGAGCATTTGTTTAAGTTTCTCCAGAGCCCAGGTGAAGTTCCTCTGCCGTTCCCTGATAACAAACGCGGTGGCGATACAAAACAACTTTGATGTCGACGTCACACCGATAAATTGAACCAACGGCCAATCGTACATGTTGGTGTTGTACGTCGTGTCAATCATCAACACCTCGGGGAACGCACGCCACATCTTATGTGACTTATTATGACAGAAGAAAATTTTCTCCGTCCTATCATCGGTATCACTCTCCCGGGTATAGAACGTGAAACCGTTGCCTGCGAGAAAGTTTTCCAGCGCCTGCATTGGATGAAATAAAAGTTTAGTAAATATTACAAGCACAACAAGTACACATTAAAACTACAAATGTTTTGAACTACCTTCATAGGTGTGTCGCCTAGTTGCCCATCCCTCCTAATATTGGCGGTGTGGTTGTATATATCTTTTATTACAGGTTGCACACCGGGGAACTTTTTGCGGAGGGCTGTTTCGATTTGTTGCGGCTTAACACCGGTCCTGTGTAACCTCTCAACCATATCCAGCTGGTCGTTGTTCATTTTTCTAAAGGACGCACACCCCTCATCGAATTCAACAGGATCGTGGTTGTGAGTCTTGTTTACCACTTGAACCCTCCAACAGGCACCCCTCGAGTCGTACCTGCCCAGGATCTTAAACGGACAACATTTTTTTATGCTGCCGGTACGTCTCATCGTCGCCTTTACTTTGGGTTCGCCCCCACGATTGCATGCAAGGTCCACATCGTTTTTCCTTGACCGCTGGACCACAACAACAAACCCATACTCCCGTCCTCTAATTTTTACCCATTTCTCCATCTCCTCACGGCTCTCAAATATCTGAAACAGTTTTACGCTATTTATTAGGCCGTTTATTAAATAACATACAAATAAATAATATTGTAACACCCGTCAAACTTCCGGTTTAATGATTTAGCGCGTGTAAAGTATGTATAACTCTCGGGACTTAACCGACGTTTCTCGGAAGCCTTCACGCCATCTCGGTACGTTAAAGAACCTAAATCTTCCTTCCATTTTGCCTTACACTCCAATCTAGTGGGACTAGAGTGTAACATCTTATGTTATAACAAAAAACCTAACCCTAGCCCTTGAGCTGCTTGCGATCGGCATGAAGAACAAGCCCCAAGACCCACGATTTTCTTTTTTGCAGCCAATTCTAAGACTTAGAACTCCAATTCAAGGTATGTACTACGATTCCCCAAGTCTTTTACACGTTAATTGATCCTTATATTGCGCGTATTGATCGAAAAACGTCGTGTTGTAGGCTAACCGGGTGGCTGCCCAATTGAGCTTTTCCGGGGCTGTTTCGAGTGAGGTTTTTGCATCAACATCCCACTAGGTATTACATGTACATCATATTATAATTTCATGTCCAATGGAGGTGTTTAGGTCGGTCAATCGATTTTAGTTCGAAAACTAGGGTTTATCGGGTATAGAATTGCAAATTGTTGAGTTTGATGCGTTAATTGATCGGGTGACCGACCGAATCAGTTTGTACAGCCCTAGGGGGGGTTTAAGGGCTGTGGAAAAATTATTTTTTGATGCTCGGGGCTGTTGTGGTTAGTGCTTCGTCAATCGAGTTGGCAGTGCGCGAATTTTCGTTTAAACGGTAAAGTAAGAGTTGTAAAAAGTAACCGTCAAACCTAACAACTCGGGTGACATAATCTTGACGAATGAAAATATTTAAAATGGAATTTGGTCCATTCGGGGCTGATTCGTTTAACAAATGGTTTTAAGGTTTATTGCCCGCGCATTCGACCCGAATTGATTATCCTTGGGCCTTGGGCTAAGTGTTGGGCCTTGGGCCAAAGCGTTGGGCTTGAACGGCCCATTAGGCAAGAGTGCTCTTACGGTCCAGGTTAGTAACGTGTTGTGTATAATTTACAGGCCCTTGCTTGTGATCGTGCACTTAGGAATTTCCTAGCTCGTTGCAGGTGATCGATTGATTTCAGGTGAGTTCATGATGCCCTTTTTACTCTTTTTACTTTTGGGCTAGCATGCACACCTAAGTGTTTTCTTACATGATGAAATGTTTTAAACGAATTTATATAGGCTTGCTAGCATATGGTAGGCCTTGGGATGTTAAATATATATATATGTATATACATTATTGCTTGGCCTATAACTGGCGATGTTGTAGTTGTTTCGACTACTGATGTTGTGTATGCCTACTTTGTGTTTGCATGCACTGATGTTACGTGTTTGGGTTGTACGTTTGCTCGACCCTGATGTTATACGTGGATGTTATATATATATACTGTGATATATATAGAGATGTAATTGAAAGGATGTTTACATATACATTTTGTATATGTATGTTTGAGGATGTTTAGTTCCCGGAAATGATGATTTGATGGATGTACCCCTTTTATTTTTTTTTTACCTTTTGGTATGACTATCATAACTATTATTTATTGATATTATTTACTTAAAACTTGAACTCACTCAGCTCAAGTTGACTTTGTGTGCATGTTAGTGTGAGTTTCAGGTTAGGGAGAGGATGCCTTATTGCTTGGACGTGCACGAAGCTACTTGGACGGTGAAGGGTATACGGGAATTGAAGTTTTACTATTAAACATTTATTTTTAAAAGTTTCTATATAAGGATAACTATGTTGATTTTGGGCAAAATTCCCGGGTTTTGGGAACTTATTTTATTATTCATGTTTTCCGCTGAAGTATACTCTGAGATGTTGGTTTTAATGAAAAGAATGTTTTTAAGTTTAATTATTTTACAAGCGTTTTGAATTATTACCAACTGTGGGGTTCCCGGGTTTCGGGGCCTTACAAATATTAACTTAAACAAAACACACGGTGTCTTACAACATCTGTTTTATACGAAACCTTCACTTCGCGTATGTAGTCGTCATCGTACTCATCTTCGATATTTGGATTTGGCCCAGCATGAACGTTTCGCCCGTGGTGCGATGAAGACTTGGTTCCATAAAAAGGATCATTTGCTACCGGTGGCTAGTACGATGACGAAGCCTGACCTCCATAATCCGACCAGGCGACGGATGACGGGTACGCCAGCTGAATACCGTAATCCGACACAAAGTACTCCTACAATACATAAATTAGAAATTCAAACAACAGTGCTAGTGATAATAATAAATAATAATAACAGCTATAACGAAACCTGGTTCAAGTTTGGCAAGCCTGGCGAGCCAGTGTTACCATAAAACTGTTCGGAGCTGACAATAAGGTTGTTGGGGCTGGGTATCATACCCGACATACTCCTGACAAAACGTAATGTAGCATGTGTTAGTAAAAAAAACTACCAAATTCACACTAAATAAATATATAACGAAACCTGGTTCAAGTCAGGTAACCACGACGTGCCAGGCTAATCGTTAGCGGCGTAACCCGGCTCCTCCTCCGGAAATAAATGGTTAAACCAAGACATTCTAGGTATATATAATACAAATGTTATATTGTTTTTTGTTGAATGTCGATCAAACACGCACGCATGCTTTATAATAGAGAAACGAAAGGAGGGGAGCCGGGCTCCTATAATTCAGCAAAAGTAATACGTCGCATATAGAGCTATACGCGGCGTATAAGGTATGAGTTGACAACCTAGCCCAGCTTTTGCAGGGCAGGTTGTAATCACACTAATACGCCGCGTATAGACATATATGCGGCGTATTATTCAAACCAATACGCTACGTATAGGTCTATATGCGGCGTATAATGGAGCTTTTCTAGAAAAACCCACCAGCTTGTCTTGTAATGTTTTTTCTTTTTTTTTTTTCTTCTTTTTTTTGTTATTTATAATTATTATTATTATTATTAATATTATTTTAATTATGAATAATATATTATTATTCACAATTCGGCAAAGCGTGTTCGATAGCAGGCCTTATATGGGAAAATTGACATTGCAAAACGACCCTTCAATTTATTGGCTGCTATCGTTATGGACATCTTGAATTAGTTACGGTGATTACCTTGGGAAAAACTGACAGTGCCAAATGAACCCTTTCTTGGATGCTCCCGGTATCGGCATCTCAAATCCGCCTCTTCGATATCTTCAAACTCCAACGGTCTTGATCTTCGGCCACCACCGGCAACCGTAGTTGTGTTCACTCAAACACATATCAGTCGTCACTAAGCTTAAGTTTAGGCTTGTTATTAGTTTTATTTTTAGTTGTGGGTATTCTAAGTTGGTCATGTTGCGTATATTAAAGAATTGTCGGCGTATATATATATGTATACATATATAGTAGATGTGCGTTATAAGAATTCATTGCGCCTACATAACCAGCACGAGATCGAGACGCTAGTTTGATGAGTTTCAATCTCTCGGATCCGCGGTATCCGTTAACGGCAGCGAGAACGTGAGCCCATACTTTGGACAGATAAGTGGAAATTCGGTCATTGCTCCAGCTCAAAGAGCACCAGACTGAGATTATTAGCCGGGACTTACCTGAACCGGTTGACACGTATGCTGACGTGGATTTAGGCTCCGTGTTGGCGCTGATATTAACACGTTTGCATAATACACAATGAAAGCACAAACTCAAACAACAATCCATACAATAGCAATTCTCTTCAACGACCAGTCAAACAAGAAGAAGAGAAAAATAACGAAGACAATTGCTATTATATGGATTGTTGTTTGAGTTTGTGCTTTCATTGTGTATTAGTCAAACGTGTCAACGAATGTTGTAAACAAACGTGTTAATATCCGGGTCAACACCGAACCTAAATCCACGTCTGCATATGTGTCAACCGGTTTAGCTAAGTGCGAACTAATATCTCAATCTGGTGCTCGTTATGTTGGAGCAATGACCGAATTTCCACATATCTATCCAAAGTAAGGGCTCCCGTTCTCGCTGCCGTTAGTGGATACCGCGGATCCGAAAGATTCAAACTCATCAAACTAGCGTCTCGATCTGGTGCTGGTTATGTCGACGCAATGAATTCTTATACCGCACATCTACTATATATATACGTATATATATAAGCCGATAATTCTTTAATATACGCAACATGAACAACTTAGAATACCCCCAACTAAAAATAAAACTAATAACAAGCCTAAGCTTAAGCTTAGTGACGACTGATATGTGTTCGAGTGAACACAACTACGGTTGTCAGTGGTGACCGGCGGTCAAGACCGTTGGAGTTTGAAGAGCCAGATTTGAGATGTCGATAACGAAAGCAACCAAGAAATTAAAAGTTCGTTTGGAAATGCCAGTTTTCCCACATAAGCCACTGTAATTGATTGAAGATGCCCATAACGAAAGCAGCCAATAATTTAAAAGTTTGTTTCGCATTTTCAATTTTCCCAAATAAGTCCTGCTACTGAACGCCCTTTCTCGAATTTCCAATAATAATATGTTATTGATAATTAAATAATATTAATATTAATAATAATCATAAATAACATTAATAATAACAAAAGAAAAGAAAAGAAATAAAAAAAAGGAAAAACCATAATAAGACAAGACTGGTGGGCTTTTCTAACATAACCAGCACCCGTTTGATATAATACAATATAACATAATATAATATAATAATAAAATAATATTATTATATTATATTATACTATATTATACTATACAATACAGTATACGAACGTACCTCCGAACGTCTTACGTCGCCGCCTAACCCCGGCATTTGAATCTCTGACGTACATCACGTACCTAATAATAATATAAAAATTAATGCTTTAATACTAACAACTATATGTTTAGAGTAAAAATAATAATAATATTATAATTAATATTATAATAGTATTTTAATATTGTTATATAATATTTTAATAATAATATAATAATTAATATTGAAATAGTATTTTGAAATTATTATTTTAATAATAATAATAATAGTATTTTAATAGATATTTATTAACAATAATATTTTCATAACAACAATATCTTAATCATAATATTAATATTTTAATAGTAATAATATAATAAAAATTTTAACAATAACGGTAACAGTACAGGATATCTATTTTAAGTTTGGGAGACCCGGCGAACTAGGGTTACTGTAAAACGGTCGGTGCCTAGACAAATTTAAAAGTAAACCATTCACCAAATCTCTGTCCTAATATCTACAACTATGTCCTAACATGTACTAAATAAACATAAAACGAAACCTGGTTTAACTTCGACTGACCGTTAGCACCGTCCGGCATCTCCTCGTCCGACTCCGGAAACATATATGGTTGTTGGTGTTGGTTGAATGAAGAGGGTGAGGGTGAGGGAAAAAAAAAGAAAGAGAAAAAGAAATGGTGAAGAGGGAGGGGAGGAAGTCGGGCTCCAATAATATACAAAACCTAATGCGCCGTGTATAGACCTATATGCAGCGTATTCATGGGGCTAGGACGTTAAATCGTACCCAATCGCTCTAGCTATTGTACCACTTTGAAAACCATCTATTTGTTTTTAAGGAGGTACCTGTTGTGAGCCATGTGTACTTTTACTTTCCACATAACCTCCTCTGCCCCTATTTTCTTCGTCTTTCTATGGTTTGTGAAACTCCTCAACGTAACATAACACCTACCGTCTTTCCACCGCCTCTCGGCGCCACTTCGGGCCACCACCTCCGTCTTTTTTGCCGTAATCACCGTTGTCGGGGGTTCGATTTCCGGACTCTTGGTGGCGGTGGTGTGGTGTTGGCGATGGTTACGACGGTTGATTTCCATAACGGAGTTGATGATTTGGTGTGGCAAGAGGTAAACCTAAATTTTTACTTTGCATGTTATAATTTTGTTAATTTTAAGGTCTCACATCGGTCATCGTCTTATGGTGGCGTCCCGTCGTCGCACACAAATTCGAACGACGCCTATTTCTCTCAATCCGGTGAAGAAACGCTACTGAGGGCTGATTAAAAGCGCGCCAGATTATCTTATTCACAGTGGGTATCTTCTTTTGCTTGGCCGCATACTTTTGAGTATTAATTGGAACTTTTGAGTGTTTTGTGTGAATTGACTGACTGCTTCTGGTTTCATGTTTGATTACTGTGCGCAGACAAAAATGGATTCTGAAATAGAGTAGCTAAATTTGGATCGACAAGAAACATTTAAGAGCTATATGTCTTGTATATGTTTTAATCCATGGCTCTCCATTTTACGTTTAAAACCACATAGTATAATTAAAAATTCATTTAGTTTTGCCATAAACTTAAGGAGGCTCTTAAGTTGGATTTGATTTTGTCTTTAGATGTAATTGTTTAGTTCTAATTGTTCATAGTTCTTAGATTTTATGATTTTGTGGTCTATGTGAATATGCACTTAGTAAGTAGGTTTCTTATATATGGTTAAGTTATATATTGGTTCAATGCTGCATTATGTGAAATTGGCTTTAATTAGAGAATGCTACATACTTTTAGACTTTTTAAGTAGCCAATCCAATATCAATATAGAACAAGTTCATTTACACAGTTGCACATTTCTATAGATTTACATCAGCCCAAATTGAAATTGTTGCTTCTCATATAGTGATTTGTTAGTGGTAAAGAAAGTGAAACTCACTTGCTGCTAAATATAGTTTTTGTTTAATCGCTTTGAACCCAAAATAACACATATAGGGATGAAGATGTGGATGGGATATGAAGACCATGAAAGTTACCAATCCAACATAAATTTGTTTTACGTCGACAACAACGGTTATCGGGTATTGCCAATTAAATAACATTATTTATATAATTGTTATTATGCGACATCTGTATTAATGAGCTGGTTTTATCAGGATTAACTGCTATGCGTCAGCTTGATTACGCAAAGCATCAAGACGAAGGCAATACCGTGAGTATATTAAAAGCAACGAGTATGTTTTAGGGGCGAGTATGCTTTAAGGGCAGCTAACCCCATTAATAAATTTGGTTGGGATACATAACAAACATACAGACATCAATGTTCTCATTTCAAATGTACATAAAAAATTTAGCTTTAATGTTTTATTTATATGTTATTTCTTACATAATCTTTAAGAAAAATTGCATATGATGATATAGTTAAATATATTTTGGTATTTTGTAGCTGAAATGATTTCTTCTCGGTGTTAGATGACCACTGCAAGCAATGTGTCAACAGTGGCTGGTAGTCTGGTACACAAACATGTCTTTTTTGTATGCTTTATTGTGGTATATTTGTGTTCACATTATGGAACATCTATGTTAGCAGGGGAGGTATAATGATTGTGTTGCATGGATGAAACTTATGCAAGGAAGATAATTCCAGATGGGGTTAGTTACTGTCTGTTTAATTTCAATTCCATCTTTTCAAAACTTTTTTTAATAAATAATATTGTTGAACTTATTTGTAGCATTTGCCTAGCAAGTATCATCATGTGAGGCTAAAAAATGCAGCATATATTAGCAACTATAACATGAACTAAGCCTAACAAGTTTGTGCCCCAACATCCAGTTGGCTGTCCAACTGGTAAGCCAACTAGTTTATAAATAAAACCATCTCTTAGAACAACAAAATGCCATAGAGATACGATCACATGTTCAGTTGCTTATTTTTTATGTTTTATGTTTTATGTTTTACGTAAACCTTAAAAGCAATTAGTGCTACTATATTTATGTTTTTTAGTTTTCTTTTGATCTTTGTTTTATTGTTTTCATTAACAAGTTTAACGCAGTTACCAACCAGATTATGCCTTCTTCAACCAGGTAATATCGGTTCCAAATAGCCTTATTTCCAATTAATTAATCATCACTTCCCTGGTTAATAATATAAGATTCATTGTTTAATAGATTATCCAATAAATGTCTTCGGATAGGCAATGTCAATGATGAAATTCGAAACATAACACCCTCTAACTTAACAAGCAAGGACGTCAATCAGGTTTGAATATATTTTATTCTTTAACGAATATTTATGGACTTTTACGTTTTTAAGGAGATGATGTCCTTCAATGGTGACACTATGATGTCTTCTACATCTACCAATACTGCATTTCAAATACCTATATCTAATAGTACTGATAGTATATTTCTCTAAACTCTTATTTTTATTATTTATAATTGATATTGATAACATCATACTGTATATTATTTTGTAAAATTATCATCTTTCTTTTTTTATATAGGTATCACCCATGAGAATTTAGCCTCTACACAACAAATATTGACCAAAAAATATAAGTTTGGTTTTATTTATTTATTTTTTTAATATTGGCCATGTTAGAATCACTATTATATTAAGTTTTTTTAACTTTAGATATCTGTAAAGAAAACTGAGGGATAAGAAAATGATTCGTGATAACAAAAAGAAGAACCCCGGCCAAATAACTTGTCAGTCTGCACATCATAATGCAGCTTCATATCTCCTCAGTAATTGTAAGTAATTTTTGGTTCTTATTCATTGTCATATTACATCTCATTCTAACCTTCTAATCGTTTTTTTATTTTTGCGATGGCTTTTGTTAGAATCCATTTTAAAGAGAAAAGAAAATTTCAAATACAACAACGTTTGGATAGAAAAAGAAAAGACGACTATATTTCCAGCAACTATTTATTAATATAATAACTTGTGTGGTACTCTTTCATTAACTTTATGGGACAGGGAGGATTTTAAGATATTAAATGTGACTACAGAAACTTTAGTGGAGGAAACCGAAGGTGTAAGTATATGCATATCAACATTTTTCTTAATAAATAATTGAATATCTTTTATTATTATTATTATTATTATTATTATGAACATCAATTTACTTGAAAATTTTTCTTTCCTTTTTTTTCAGGGGTTTGCTATACCAAGTGCCTTTAACAGTTTGCTACAAAGGTATGCCTTTAAGATTGATATAAAGGAATACAATATTTGAGAAAAGGCAATGAATTTTAATATTGCCAAGTATTCTGATGATTCATTCATACTGAACTATTTGGAAGAAAAAGTTTAACACCAACGTGGTATTATTTTTATTTTAAAATTTATGACGTTTATTTTATTTGAACATCAACTTGATATTATTTTTCATACTTGAAAGGTTGAGACATTTGAATCAAACCAGATAACCAATGGAGATAATCAATCACAAGACACCGTCAACAAGAATGTCGAAGATTGATGAAAATGAGTCTTCACATTCAAGCTTAAAGAGAAATCTCGAAGATATTTATGAAAATGACGATGATCCAGTTTCACATTCAAGTAATAAGTCCAAGGAAAAATTATTTTGGTTAGCTTCTCCTTATAGCTTAGAAGGAATGCATACATGTTCACTAATGCAACTATATAACTGAATTTGTAACTGTTTGTAGGTAATTAACATGAGAACTATTGTATACACAGATTATTTTAAACTCAATGACCCAATAGTAGTTATTAGTTGACTTGGGCAAACATGTTTTTGCCAACAACTGGTTTGAAGATGCCTAAAAAAAACTGGTTTTGTTATAAAAAAAAGAAGCAGTTGAATACTAAATATATAAAATAAAGTGTTGCACTTGATGCGCTATATAATGTGAATAAATTCAATAAATATGCGTTGTGGAGTTGTTTTGTTATTTGTTCTTTTACCTTCAGGGGTCCTTTAGGCATTGTCAAAATCTGCCGTATGGAGTTGTTTTGTTATTTTTTACCGTCAAGGGTACTTTCAGCATTGCCAAAAATCTGCAATATGGAGTCGATTTGGTTATTTTTTAATTCCTGAGTAATTTTAACTTTGTGTGGATCAAAATTAGTTTTTGAGTAATTTTAACTTTGTGTGGATCAAAATTAGTTTTTGGCTAAGGTTGACTTTTCTGATAAGAGCTGATTGAAAAAGTCAAATTTGTTGTTGGATTTTTGGTTTCACGCACCCCTAATTTTAACTCATTACTTAATCTTTATTTAATTATATATATATATATATATATATATATATATATATATATATATATATATATATATATGCAATTAATTGAGAGACTAGGCAGATACTCGAACCGACCCCGTTCCGTTATAAATTGGTCGACAACATATGGGAAAGGGATAGGGAAATCTTAAGGCTATATGTATGTAAAAGCCTTATTTTTTTTATGTTTATATCAACTTTTTATTTTTTTAAATAATTTTACTATATATATTTGTAGGTAGAAGACTTACAAGTTCATTATTGTGTTGCTCTTGGAAGGGCTCGGTAATTTATTGCTTATGTATCATTGCATGAACGTGTATGTTGTTTTAACCCGTAATGTATCTAATTTTTTATATTATTAAAATAATTTTTATATTGTTTTCTATTTTTATCAGTCCGTGTATTACATGGGTTCTAACCTAGTTACTATATTATAGTTATTATAAACAGTTTTCAAGGACTCTGGGCTTGTGGGCTGACTAGGCCTCTACCAGGATTGTGAATTGTGATAACTGGATTCGGATAAAAGTTTTGTATTTAGCAAGCCCATATATCTGGACTCTTGATTAATTGGACGAGGATTCATTTTCCATTAAAGACTTGTAATTTATCATTTTACTCTTATCAACATGCTTGAACCATCTTTATTTATCAGGAACCACCATATCATCAATCACTGAACCCAAATAGAGTCCTCTAAGGCTATGTCTTGGAGTGAAATATGAGATGTGAAAATGACAAATCGTGGAACGTATGCATCAAGATGGCAAAATGGGATTTCACATTTCATACAAAGTTGAATGTATTATGGTAGGATGATTTGTGAAAAGTGGTTCTAGAAGTAAGGTGGAGATGGAGATAATTAATTGGTTTTGTAATTATTTAATAATTTAAAAATCTTGAAATAAGTCCTCACGCTCGATAACACCTTTAGGCCAAGAAGCGCCACATCCCCTTAGCACCACTCTGGTACGATCTTCGTGCCCCTGCAGCCACAATGGGAGGGCTTACCCCCTGAGCTGCGAAAGCCATAATAAGAAAGAATTTGTTTCATAAAATAGTTTGATTATGTAAGTAGTATAAGTCTTGAAGAAATAAAGAGGGTGCTTTGGTAATTGACTAGAAGATGGAGTGTTTGATTGATACTAACTCTGGATATAGTTTTTATATTTTAGAAAAGAGTAAAGTTTCACAATCGTCCCTGAGGTTTGTTAAATTATGTGAACTTCGTCCAAAACGTTTATTTTTTGCAACTAGACCATTGAGGTTTACCACTTCTTACCAATTACGTCCAAATGGTTAACTCTGTTTATATTTAACGTTAACTCAGGGGGCACATTTGTCTTTTTTGGGGGTGTTTGGTACAGAGAATGGAATTGTAGAGAAATGGAATAGAGAAATGGAATTGCAGAGAAAGGGAATTGGTCTGGAGAATGAGAATTGACTGTTCTGTTTGGTAGTACAGAGATTTCAGTAGAGAAATATAGCTGAGAATCATTTCTCTTGTTTGGTACATAGGAAATAAACAGAGAATTATATCAACATGTGTACCACTTATCAATTCATTCCCTCAAAAACATTATGCATATAAAGAAAAGAATCAAAGATAATTACATAAGCATTTGACTGTAACATAAAAGGAGTTGGCACACCACTAACCTGGATAACAACATCTGAAGAGTCGATGACTTTGTAAAGCTCACCCCATATACGTTTACTTTGACCCTTTTTAAACATTGTGTGGCGAACTAGATCCCTAAATCCATCCACATTTTCATCTGTCGGATCAACACCACCACATTTTTCTTCAAATGCATCTACAAAGTTGGCACACATATTAATACAAGATTTAAACAATTAGCGATTCAGTGATTCACTAGAGACAGTTATAGCAAAAACAACAATTGAACTCTCAAAACTAGACAAAACTAAATTACCATGAAAACCATCAGCCCTCTTTACTAATGATTCATAATCAGACACCATTAGTTTTGGACGTTTCCTCTTCCCTTTTGGCCCAAATACATCAGCAAATGACTCAGTGTCAAGAAGGTGAACTCTTGCTTGCTTCAAATTATATAAAAAACATCAAAATTGCACTAAATATATGATCACATCCTAAAGCATCTCAAATCTGACTTACCTTCTGATGATCATTCAAAAGTGACATAGGCAATTTTCTCTCTTTTATAATCACATTATAATTATTTGATAGCTGAGTTTGCAACTCTTCTCGAAAGAACTCAAGCTCTTTCTGATTTACAACCCTAGTGTTACCTACAGTGTTAACCAGAAGAATATTTAATAAGACAATGTAAGATCAGCTTCATCTCATGTTTCAATAACTCATCCATCAGTCTTAATTAACACCGTCTACAGTCTAACAGAAAATACCCAGTCTAAAATAACTAACAGAAAATATTAGGGGTGAGCAATAACCGAACTGTTAACCGAAACCAAAAACTGGTTACAGATTTTTTTGTACCCTCGGTTAGCTGAAATTAACTGAAACAAACCATTCATATATTTCTAGCTTTTATATCTCTATTTCATGTATTTATGCCTCAATTTCATGTATTAATGCCTCAATTTCATGTATTTATACCTCCACTTCATGTACTTTGATCAACCAAAATTAACGAAACCGATAACCAAAAAACTAGCCAAATTAACCCAATCGATTGGTTAATATAACCGAAGGAAAATATACAGTATAACATAATGAACTCATCCATCAGTCTTAACTAACTATAAACCTAACCAACACAATAATCTACAATCTAACATAAATTAAAACATCACGTACCAAACCAGCGGCGATCAGGCTGAATACGAGTAGACGGCAGCTCCTTTGACTGCAGATCATGTTTTAGAATGTTTCCTTTGGCGTCACGTTGCGGCTTTGTATTGTACATCTTAAGACGCCGCACGGTGGCGGAAGTACGGCCGCTTTTGTTTTCGTTTCCGGCGGCATTCCGGTTGACGTCTAGAGAATGCTTCGGCTTACCTGACACGTTCACAGACTTCTCTTTCGTCTTCTTCACCATTTTTACGAAGCCTGCAGTTCGGTAAGCAGCAGCTGATGGTTGAAAGGAAAAGGAGGAAAATGGGAGAAATGAAATAAGCGAAATGGAATTCTCCGCTTTTTTTAGAGAAACAAAATCAGAGAAATGGAAATGGTTTATTTCCATTTCTCACCTCTTTCTTTCATAAACAAACAAGAGAATTCTTTTCAATTCCATTTCTCACCCCTCAATTCCCTCTACCAAACACCCCTTAGTTTATTAATCATTTTATTCTTTTTTATTCCTACCAAAATTTATTCTCTCTCTTTGGGGAGGAAGAACACTTCATCTTCTTGATAAATAATGCTTATCTGCTTTCTTGTGCAATTGAAATTCCGGCCACCCATGGCGGTTAATCGGTCAAGAACACCAACCATCTTCTCCGACCTTCTCTTTGCCGGAAAGTTAAGAACACCCGTATCTTCGACCCTTTGTACTCGTCTACCGGAAAAATCGCACCCTCCACCGCCACTAATGAACAAACCGTTAATCTCCGTCAACAGTGCGACACCACAGTAGCACCGTCATCTCCTCCATCTGGATTTTTGGATTTGACTTCTCAATCAAAACCCACACCCTCACAGCCTGCAACAACCCTCTATGTTCGCCTAAAAAAAAAGAGTTTCGTTTTGGGAACAAATGACGTAGCGAAAGAAGAGTTTGTTGTACGAGATTCGTTGCCGGAAAACGAGATTGCATCGGGCTTTGGGTCGATTTGAGTTTACCCCATCGATGAAAGGGTTCATTCCCCTATCATTTCAGGTGGATTTGGTAATTTGCTTGTTCAGATCTGGTTGTAGATACGATGTCGGTCGAAGAAGTGGTGGCGGTGGTTTTCGACTTAAGAATTGGCTGCGGCGGTTTTCCAATGGGAGGAGTGGCTGCGTGGTGGTGATTGTGTGGTTGTGGTTTTTGGCCGGTTGCTAAGAGAGTGTGGTGGCGGTGATAACTTGGTAAACTGATAAATTTAGGGTGAAGAGATTAACATGATAAAAAGACAAAAATGCCTTTACCTTAGGGGTGTTTGGCACAGAGAATGGAATTGCAGAGAAATGGAATAGAGAAATGGAATTGCAGAGAAAGGGAATTGGTCTGGAGAATGAGAATTGACTGTTCTGTTTGGTGGTACAGAGATTTCAGTAGAGAAATATAGCTGAGAATCATTTCTCTTGTTTGGTACATAAGAAATAAACAGAGAATTATATCAACTTTATCATTAGCACAAGTATTTTTTTCATAACAAATATTTATTAAAAAATAAAAAACATATAAAAAGATGCATAAATTCCAACCAAAATATGCATTGATCAAACCAATTCACATACAAAACATAGTTTTTAAGCAAAAAACATCAACCATAGTTAAAACCAATTCACATACAAAACATACTTCAACCATACACAACTATCCCATTGAACCATAGGTATACAACTCGACCATCTCAATTTTCTCTTCTATTGTCAACGCAAGAAAAGAACGTCCTAGATCCACATCTTTACCAATCAAATGAGCTGCTTTGAACCGTTTTTTCGTAGTGATACCTGGTAAAGCTTTCAACTCATCACTAACCTTTTCATAGATTTCACGAGCCTCCATACCTTCTTTGCTAAGTTGTTCACCCACCATCTCCCCAAATCGAAGCAAAACTTCCTTGATATCTTTGCAAGACTCTCGATATATCTCATCTGCATCCGTGCTTCTACCTCTTTTGCGCTTGCTTGTTACACTTCCTGTTTGTCCTTCAGATCTATCAACATTTGGAACGGCTTCATCAACAAAATCAAAGTCTTCAATATCAACAGGTGAGCTTTTTTGCGTCTCTTGAACAACATCTTCTTCTCCAAGGTCAACTGCTTTACTACCAGTAGCTCTATCCTTACCGAATATGGTACACAATTTGTCATAGAAAGGAAATGACTTGTCACGAAAATTCACAGCACCTTTGTGAGACTACAAGACAATTACAAATAAATTAGACTAAAATTTTAAAATCTAAAAAATATATTTTTTAGAATATACCTTCAAGAAAAATGACATAAAATGCACCTATGGCAACTATTCTTTTTCTGGAAGGTGATCTTGCCATCTACATATAAAAATATAAGAAAATTCAAGAAAAACAAATAACTCCAAAATATAATCCACGATAGTTTATAATAAGCGCACCATGTTCAGAGGAACCAAACTTATATATGTCATTAAAATATGATATTATGGCTGCAAAAAGATATCATGTTGTTACTTTTGTTGCACGGCTTATTTCTTATCGAACGTGTCACCACAATGCTGGTTCGGTTGCTTTTTAGTACTCTGTTTATTATTAATTTATCGGGCTGGTTTTTACCAAGTTTAAGACCTTAAATATGTACACTTAACTTCTGGAAATTTTGTTAAATTTTCAAAAGTTAATAGAGTCGCATGTCGGGTTGGTTTTTGAGTTAGTTTTCACTTAAACGGGTTACCAAACGCCAACAAGTTTGGCTTCGGTTTTAAGGGCTGCACGTTGTAAGTTTTAAGAGGTTCATAGTCTAATTTTTCTGTTATAAACTTATACTTTTTTTTTCAAACTTGTAAGTTTATACCCAACTCACTTTATTACCGAAAATGCCCTTTGCCTTTTTATATATGTTTAGAAATTGGTTTTAGTTGCGAAACATGTCTGGACCTGTTAAAATACGTGGTAATAATTTACAAAAAAAGTTTAATACCGATATTAGGCTGCCCGGAACCGAAATATGGCTTTGTTTCGGTTTAGGCCCGTTAGCACATTTATGGTGCATTTCTAACAAAACTCATCTTTGGTTAACAAGTGTGTTACGACCTGTATTAGTACATAAAAATAAGTTGTTTTACATTACGTAGGTTTTAAAAATATTTTAAAGCTGCACTAACGAGTACGAGTCCGGTTTTTGGCCCGTTCGGGTTCTAGTTTGGCTTTAATACGATGTTTCACTTAGAGTAGTTTTAGATCAGATTATATATAATCAAAATAGTATATTTAAGGCTGCAAAAATATGTCATAATATCATGTAGGCTGCAGGTGTCGTTTCTTATTAAAACGGGTTACCAAAGTGCCGGTTCGGATGCTTTTTAACACACGGTTTATAGGTATCTTTCAGGGCTGATTTATACCAAGTTCAGGGTTCAAAATAAACACGTTTAACTTACAGCTTTCTGTTTTAAAATCAATATTTTCTGTTTTGTAGTTTTAGTTATATACCTGTCATATTTTTATTCCAAGAATGCCCTTTGCCACATTTATTGACTAAAACTGGTTCCTCACCACAACACGATCCTGGGCCAGTTATAATATATTGCAAATGACTTAATAAAAGTTTCATACTGATAATAGGGTTCTCGGAACCTTAATAGTGGCTTTGGTTCGTTTGGGCCCGTTAGGCCTTTTGTTCGGTTTTAAAATGTATGTTTTCACATCAAACAAGTTCGGGTCAGATTATATGTTTAAAATAATATATGTGGGCTGTTAAAATGATATCATAACGGTACTTAGACTATAGGGTTCAGTTCTTGATCAAACGAGCCACTTAACTGTCGTTTCAGGGTATTTTAAGGCGCGGTTTTTATAATACTTTTATAGCTTCGTCAAAATACTTTTATACAAACAAAAAAGGATACCTAGTTGCTGGAAAATATGTGATAAAGTTCCAGGGTTCAATGGTTACAAGACGAGTTGTTTTTCAAACTATTTCACATGGAAAATATTAACCGATTGGCCATGAGAGTGGCCACTGTTTTGAGGGCTGTTATAATACGAACTTAGCACATTAATATTCTTGATTATATCAGCATTTAGACTGTATATTTCTTGGTTAGTTCATGATTTTGTTTAGGTTACAATGATGTAACCGGTTTTTAAGCTTTATTTCATTAGGTAATTGTTAGGATACCGGTTTGGGCTGTTAACACACGGGTTCGGGCCTTGGATTTGTTAACATGTAATGAGCATAAAAAAACGAATTGATACCTTCAATATGCAGACTCACACAAAATCAGAGGAGTAGAGAAAGAGAGCGTACCAAAGAAGGGGTGCCTTGGATTGGATTGGGATTCCAGTGGAGGTCAGAAGAGGCTGGAGAAAGAAGATGATTCCAGTGGAGGTATGCGATCGTTGAAGAGGCTGGAGAAATGGGAGAAATGAAAAGGAGGAAAATGGAGAAATGAAACCCTAGAGAAATCAATTCTCCGCTTTTTTTAGAGAAAAGGAAATGGAGAAATGGAAATGGTTTATTTCCATTTCTCACATCTTTCTTTCGTAAACAAACAAGAGAATTGTTTCCATTTCCATTTCTCACCCTCCAATTCTCTGTACCAAACACCCCCTTAGTGAAAAGTCAATTTTAATCTTGATTTAACAATTAAATTTAACAAAGTTAACAATTTGAACATAATCGGTAAGAATTGAGAAACCTCAATGGTCTAGTTCCACAAAAGAAAATTTTTGGACGAAATTTGCATAACCAAACAAATCTTAGGGACGATTTTGGCACTTTACTCTTTAGAAAAAGTAGAGATTTTTTTGTATATTTGAAAAGTTACTGTTCATCATATATAATTTTTTAATATATTTTGAAAGTGGTTGTGAGTGAAGGTAAAAGAAAATGTAATGATAAAAGTAATAAAAAATATTATTTAATTGAAATAAATAGAGAAAATAAAATGAATTTTAGTGTAATTTTTGGTTTGAAGATAGTGGATGAGATGGAAATTTAGGTATCGACTTTTCATAATTTTGTTGTTAATGCTATTTTCTTTAGTAATTTAGTTTCTTTAGCATTTTTCTCAAAAACTAGAAAATAAAAAGGGAAATTAAACAAAAGTGACCTTTTGATGAGTCAACTTAATAGCATTCTCATCCCACCCCCTATCCCTAAACCAAAAATTACACTAAAACTCACTATATTTTCTCTCTCCATTTCAATTAAATAAAATTTTTTATACCTTTTATCATTAACTTTTCTCTTTCCTTCACTCACAACCACTTTCAAAATATATTAAAAAATTATAGGGGATGAACAATAACTTTTCAAATGTACAGAAAAATCACTACTTTCTCTAAAATATAAAAACTCTTCACTCACAACACACTAAATCACTCACTAAATTATAAAAACACCCATCACATAAAAAGAGGGGTGGGATGAGAATGCTCTAACAACGTAAACATGATTTTTTTTGTTTCGCTTATAAACATTAACAAAATAAATAATTGAGATAGTGTTTGGTTTTGATATGTAGGAATCATTGACGGAATGGAATGAACCATCATAAGGGAATAAAAAAAGAAAAAAAAAACGTGATTGACTGGTCAATTGAACGAAATCTCATTCCCCAAGGGTATGTTTGGTTGGAGGTAATTGAATGAAGGAAGAACGGAATGGGAGAAGGAATGGAATGAACAAGAGAATGAAATGAATCATTACCATTCCTTTGTCTTGTTTGCTTAATCTATGGTAATGAAATGAATTATTACTTTATTTTGTTTCGTATAAAAAAATGTAGAAATGCAATAAAAATAATAAAAACACTCGTATCAAAAAATATTTTTTTTACAAAAAAAAAAACGCAATGGTGATGGTGGTGGTAGTTCCGGCGACGAAAATAGTGGTGTCGGTGGCGACGATAGTGATGGGCAGTGGTTGTGGTGGTGGGGGTGGCAGTGGTCAAGCGGTGGTAGCATTGGTAATGATGGCGATGGTAGGGTGGCGGCGGTGGTGGCGGTGGTGACGGCGGCAGTGGTGACGAAGGTGGTGGCAACGACAACAGTGGCGGTCGGGTGGTGGTGGTCGTTGTTTGGTGGTGGTGGTGGTGGTGTTGTTAAGGAAGTAGGGTGAAAGAGGAATGGAATTAAAAAAGGAAGGAGGGTGAGAAGGAATGGTTTTGATGAAATGGGTGTGGAGGTACGCGGGCGCGAACTCGGTACACGGGCGCCCCTCGCGGGCCATATAGTAGCCCTCTTCAAAACCAGCCTGATAACCCGTCCGCGAGGAGCTAACCAGAAGGTTAGCAAGACAATCCCCAAGTTCAGGCCCCTCCTTGATGAGCCTGACAATCTGAAAACAAGAAAAGGATCAACATGAAATGTCAAACTGATATTAAATCTAAAAGTATTTACCTTGTAGATGCCAAACTTCAGGAGCCAATGCCTCTCATCAGTGGCATCCGTGAGGGTCTTCTGTAGACCCTCATTTTCCTCAGATAAGGAAGTAAGGTGATTATCCTATTCCTTCCCTTTAAGCTCAGCAACGAGCCTTCGGACTTCTTCATCCCGGGCAGAGATGAACTTGGCTTGCGCAGCTACCTTCTCTTCCAGACGTTTATTCTTATCTTAGATAATCTGGAAAGCAGCAGCCTTCTCCTTAGCCTCTGCCCGGGCGGCATCCCTAGCTTCTTCAGCCTCCTGCATGCGGCTAACAGCCCGCACCAAATCAGTTTCCCCAACAACCCAACCCTCGAATACCTTGCGGCTGTTTGACAACACATTAGCCAAATGATAGCTAAGTGCCTGTGCCAAACTAGCCTGACATTAGCCAGATGATAGCTAAGTGCCTGTGCCAAACTAGCCTGAGTCTGGGAATGTATCCGGTTACGCTCGGAGGACGGGAGGCAGTGCTCAAAGAACTATTGGCACACACGCGGATCTGTGAATAGCGCGTCCGGACCAAGGTTCTATGAGAGACGGAAAGTAAAATCCCCCTGAACTTGTGATGATGAAGGTTGGGAGGATTCCCCTTTCTCGCCCATGAAAACAGGAGGGTCTTTATGTGTTTCTTTGGGAGGCACAACCTCCGTTTCCACCACCACCTCTGGGGGTTGCATGCTCGTATACCCGCCATCTTTAGTTTGCAAAACTACTTGAGGTGGGGATGGTGGGCGAGGAGCAATGACCATTGCTGCTCCAGAAATAAAGGAAAGTTAGCAATGATCACGAAGCAAAGAGAACAAAAAGGATGGAGTAACAAAGACCAGGTACCTGCAAGCTCGCTGGTCGTAGTCTTCTTCTTGACTCGGTCCTTAAGACGATTCAGCTTTATTTTCTTCAAAGGAGGTTCCTCCCCTCCAGCTTTTAACGCCTCCCTACCAGCGGGATCATGGGTCGTCCGAGTTTCCTCCCCACCAGCGGGATCATCGGCGTTCTTGGGTGCCTCCCCACCGGCGGGATCCTCGGCATTTTCGGGCGCCTCCCCGCCAGTGGGATCATCGGCGTCGGAATCTTTGCTGTAGCTAGACGCACCAACTGTATTCGCCTTCCTCTTATTGCGGCGGACAAGATCTGCAATAGCACGTAACACGCCAGCATGAAAACTTTTCGGAGTACCGGATGGGGATTCCTCGCTAGTTGAATCTTCACTAGAAGACTCTTCACTAGAGGAACGGACTATCGTCCCATCCGGTTGCATAACGGTAAGAGGTTTAGGGTTCAAGATGTACACACCTTGGGTCACGGCTGACTTGTTCACTTCCGGCTCAATTCGCCCATGAATAGGGAAGAGGAAAATCCCCTTAGTCTGCTCAAGAACGGGCGCCTGATCAATCTCCAGGGACATCCGGAACATGTTCCCGACAACAGTAGGAACAAGGACTTCAAAAAGTGAGTTTCCCCCTGCGGCAAAGCAAGTTGTTAAAAAAAACATTATACAACATTATGTGAAGTTAAAGAACTTACTCCCATCATCCCTGGAGAAATAAGGATGCTCATTCGGGTACGGCCACAGACGGCTCATCCCCACATGCACCAACGCAAACTCTGGAATAAGACTCATGGGAGTCGGAGTCTGCGATAGCTTGGCAAACCATTCCTGACCTTCCGCATCAGCAACGGGAAGGTGGAAAAATTTCTCGGTCAGTGAGCGGCGGGTCATTGCCTTCGGGATGACGTCAGCATTGATCCAGAGAAATTTGTTCTTCCACTCGTGAGCGTTCTGTGGGGGCTCGGTTCCTATTAGCTTCTTCTGTACAATGAACTGAACCAGCTCCCGCGGACCTGGATTTTGTAGATGGCAAGAAAGAGATCTACAGTCGGCTCCATCTCGAGAGCCCGACAACATAATTCAAAATGTCGGAGCCTCATAAGGCCAAAGGGATGCAACTGAGATATGTGAATCCCAGTAACGTCAATGAACTCGCCCAAAAACTTTGTGATGGGCAGACAGAAATTACCAGTGGTGAAGAACTCACCGTACAGGGCAATTTTTCTAGCCGGTTGCGTATCGGCCATTGACCCCGGAGAAGGTAGCTCCGGCTCCCACTCGGGTGCGAACCCATATATATTGACAATATCTTGGAAGTCGGTCACCTTCCAATTGATATGGATATTCTCCACAAGAGTCTTCGATCCTTATTTCTTACTTTTCCCGTCTTTCTTACCGCCAACCATGGTAGTCAGAATGATATCAAGTTATATGAAGAGATAAAGCAGATGGAAATGAAAAGGTTCGGATAAAATTATTGCAAGTAAATCGGAAAGTGAAACGCTTCTCCCTATTTATACACATTGCAATTAATGCAAGGAAGAGGGATACAACCCACTTTTACCGACCATCCAATTAGGCAGTGACACGTTAGGTGGGAACTGACAAAACAAATTGATTTTGAATCATCCACCTAAAACTTCGTGCAGCCACATTGAGCACCACCCCTGACATGACTCAGATGGGAGACATCATATTTGAGACGACAAAACAGTACCTCCGGTTAAAAAACAACAGGAATTCGTAGGACCAACAAGCTTAACCAGCACTAGAAGATTAGAGCAGAGTCCATAATTCCACCCCGCGACATCGACTCGCGAAAGCAACAATGGACTGGGGGGACTTATAGAGGTAGAGTAGTAAAAGCCACCCACGGATCCCTAACCCGACCCGCGGACCCGTATTCAACACATGATGCCAGAAGACATCCGCAAGAGGAACACATGGACAAACACTTATAATCAACACGAGACCAGCTAAGGGGTCCATTTCCAAGAACACGAGTCGCGGGTATCCATCACAGTCTGCGGATTACCAACGAGCATCCGCGGAAGGAACCCGCAAGCAATACAAGGG
Organism: Bidens hawaiensis; assembly: GCF_021521415.1. Classification (NCBI taxonomy): domain Eukaryota; kingdom Viridiplantae; phylum Streptophyta; class Magnoliopsida; order Asterales; family Asteraceae; genus Bidens; species Bidens hawaiensis. The sequence goes on from NW_027498938.1 coordinate 38,140, forward strand.
ACTCACGACACGTGATCCCCACGTGATATGGAAGAGCAGTTGTAACAAACTACTTCTAGAAAATTTCCCAAATATTCCCTGATAGCGACATCGACCAATAGAAAAGTGACACCTGGGCATGTGGCCACCCCACGTCTCGCATGTAACAGTCACGGCCAGGCTGTCATGGCCAATAGAAGATCGACGCTTGTCCTTTCAGGTAGAAAGGGAATATTACGATAGTGACAACTCCACCAATCACCTTACCCCACATTCGGCTATAAATACTAAAGTACATCGCTTACAGGTATTCATTCACTCACACCTTCAAGCCTTACACAATACACTTGTACTCTCTTTGATTATTCCGATCAGGACTGTACTTATTCTCACGCTAGAGGGTGATTACGGGAAGACCCCCCATCTTGTCCTTCCCGTAACGAGACTCACGGTGATCTGTTTTGCAGGCAGATAACTTGGATCTGACATCATTGTTACTCAGTAGACTCATATTTGGGAGAAACCAGAGTTCAGACTATCTCGTTTGAACTCGTGTTTCTTCAATGGGATTCCATGTGTAATGAATGATTCAATTCCATTAAACAACCAAACACCATTTTTTTCATTCCATGTAATGAATCATTCCATTTCCACTATCATTCCTCCATACCAAACGCTATCTAAACATCTCGAAATCATTCCTTCACCCCTTTGTTTTTTTTTGCATTCCATTCCCTCCACCTCCACCATCGGCAATTGGATGGCTAACATCGCCACAACCACTGGCCACCATCACCAACACCACAACCACTAACCACCATCACCACTTTCGATCACCACCTCCACCACCACCACTTTTGACCGACACCACCTGCTGCCAGTCTGCCACCACCACTGTAATCACCGACCACTAACATCATCGGGCACCACCACCACCGCTACCACCCATCATCACCTTCCTTGCCACAACTACCACCACCATGACCATCACCTTCAGCAACCATCGAACACGACCACCACCACTCACCATCACCATATTTGTATTTCATTTCTTTGTTTTTTTTTGCCGACCAAACAACTCAAAATAAGGATTTATTCATTCCTACATGTAGCCAAACTTACCAATGAAATAGTAATCTTACATTTCATTTATTGCTTATTCTTTTCCCACATCCATTCAATTCTCCCATCTATTACATTATTCATAACAAATATACGTTTAGATCTTGACATCTACATGAATAGGCACCTGGAGTATAAGAAACCAACAATACAAAAAAATAAATATAAAAATAGGTCAACTATAAGGAACTCGTTGTTGATATATGTAAAAGATTTAATGATCCTACACTTTTAAAGTTTTATTATTTGATCTTTAACACTGTTTATGCTGTGAATTTTTTTTTTCTTTTACCATGTGTAGTTTTATTTCGTTGAATATCCCAAATAATGAAAATAAAAACAATAGAAAAGGAACAGAAATTGGTTGTGACTTAATGGTAGAGCATTCACTTTTCTAGTAAGAGGTAGGGGGTTCAAACCTCACTATCACCAATTTATATGGGAGATATGAGGAATGACTCTGGCTTGCTAGGGTTCAAGTCCTGATCTCACCCGGTTTTACCCGGTTCCTCACTGTCGTGCCGTTTGGCGGACGTAGGGGTCGGGTTTTATCCGGGGAATCTCTCAATAGGTGGACCGCTAGTGGCTCCGTCCGTCCGGATTTGTAGCCGGCTCGGGCTACCTTAGCAATTGAGAGTCGCATACGGACTACCTGACTACCTTAGCAATTGAGAGTCGCGTACGGAGTAGCCGGCGTTACATAGACGGTAGTTCCAAAAGAAAAGGAAAGAAAAGGAACAGAAATAAAAAGAAAGATCCAACGGTAGGCATAAAATGAGCGCATGAAATACATATGCAGATTGGAACCTCTGACTCATAATAATAATAATAAATTAATAACAACACCATCCCTCTTTTATTGAATTGTTATTTCCACAATCTTCTTCCCCCTTATTTTCTTCTTCACTTTTCCCTGTTTCTAATCTCAGCTAACCTAAACCCTAATTTTACATACACTCTCTATTGCATCAAAACATGATGCAGCCGCATCAGAGGATAAGACAACAACAAGCCCTGATGCAGCAATCCCTCTATCACCCAGGTCTCATAACCCATCCACAGGTAACTTTTTGTTTTTTCTTTAGTTTCAGTTTTTTGTGTTAAAGGTGGTAACTTTTTATATGGGTATCATGTCTACTTACATAATCTTCATTTAGTATGTTCAAATTGAATCAGTAGAGTTTCATTTTAAGTGGGTGTTTGGGCATTTTGTGTGTTATTGTTCTATTAGTTTCTTGAAAAGATTTTGTGAATGCATATAAAAATGTGAAGGATAGAAATATATGTACCAAAATGTACTAGTGTTGAAGGTTTTAGTCATTCAGTACTAGAAAGCATGTTATCTGTTCATGTGGTTATGAATGACCTTTGAAGTACCAACTTCTAGATAAAAATTCAAAAAGATAACATACACAGGGTGTTAATGACTTAAATTTTTTTATATTTGCAGATAGAGCCTATCTTGAGTGGCAATCTACCTCCCGGTTTTGATTCAACTACATGTCGCAGCGTGTGAGTGTTTTCGGTTATAATCATCTCAATGTTCACATCATTTTATTTGTTTAATTCACTAGCAAGATAACTTTTTATGCTTTAGAAAGCCTCATGCTATATATAATATCCGACTTTACGTAGGTATGTTGGAAACATCCATCCCCAAGTCACCGAGCCCCTACTTCAAGAAATCTTTTCAAGCACGGGTGCTCTTGAAGGATGCAAGCTCATTAGAAAAGACAAAGTATGATTAATTCATTAGTTTTGCTACTTTTCTATAAAAATAATAATGCTTTTGATTCTTTTTTATTTTGGTTGCAGTCATCATACGGATTTGTGGATTATTTTGATCGGCGTTTTGCTGCTCTTGCTATTGTGACTCTTAATGGAAGGCATTTGTAAGTAAAAAACCTAAATTAGTATCTGTTTACAATTTATGTTATCAGTGACTATTAATTGCTTTTGGAAACATATATTTACAGGTTTGGGCAACCTATCAAAGTTAATTGGGCGTATGCTAGTAGCCAACGAGAAGACACGTCAGGTTTGCTAATGTAGTAAAATAATATTATATTATTAACTCATAAACTAATAATTTCATTTGTATGTATTATTTTGATTTTGCAGGCCACTTCAACATATTTGTTGGTGATCTTAGCCCTGAGGTTACTGATGCCACATTGTTTGCTTGCTTTTCTGTTTACCCTAGTTGCTCGTAAGCCCTAATTTAAATTAAAACGTGGCATGATGAATAATGCACTTAACACGCATTTGTATATTTTTTACTGATTTTATTTTTGGCTGTTTGTAAGTGATGCACGAGTTATGTGGGATCAGAAGACGGGGCGCTCTAGGGGATTTGGATTTGTTTCATTTAGGAACCAACAAGTAAGTGAAATACCATGGGACTGAAAAGACCTTTATGCCCCTGTTTAAGATACTAATTACAATCCATTTCACTTTTTATTTAACAGGATGCCCAAAGTGCAATTAATGACTTGAATGGTAAGACATGTTATATTTTTGTTAGAATGAATTTGTTTTGGATTATTATGTTTTGTAACTCGGTTGGAGCTTATATTGTTGGAAAGTGGCTCGGAAGTAGACAAATTCGATGCAACTGGGCCGCAAAGGGGGCGGGATCCGATGACAAACAGCGGTTGGATACTAAAAATGTTGTTGAATTGACAAATGGAACATCAGGTTAACCGTTAGCTTGTTACAAATTAATATGCATTTTTCGAATTTTATATTATATCTTGTGGATGTTATATTGTTATTTACATTGGCTTACATGTGCAGATGACGGTCAAGAAAAAGTCAATGAAGATGCTCCAGAAAACAATCCTCAATATACAACTGTTTATGTCGGCAATCTGGCTCCCGAGGTCGGTTTTTCAAAGAAATGCACAAAATTGGCATTGTTTTAAACCATGAACTGAACAAACTATATTCTAGGTTACATTGTCATTTTCACGCTCTCAGTGCCGGTGTTATTGAAGATGTTCGACTTCAACGAGACAAAGGTTTTGGTTTCATAAGATACAGATCACACGCGGAGGCGGCTCGCGCTATACAGTTAGGAAACACATGTTATCTCTATGGCAAACCGCTTAAGGTAGTTTTATGAAAATATTAGATTCATAGTTTTATATTCATAATTCATACAAAGATTTGGAATTATGATTTGATTTGGGTGTTTGTGAAATAGTGTTCATGGGGTAGCAAACCGACACCTCCTGGAACCAGCTCAACGCCTCTACCACTGCCAGTTACTGGAAATAATGTTGGCTTTTCAGCTATGGATACTGCTGCTTATGAAAGGCAACTGGCTCTTAGTAAAATGGCTCTGATGCATCAGCAGATGAGCGGTGCTGCTAGCCAGGGTGCAGTGTATGATGGTGGTTATCCAGGGATTGCCGCCACACAGTCGCCTGTGTACTACCAGTAGCAAGCAATGTTTTAGATAGGGTTCTCTTTTTTATTCCCCTTAATGTTTTATGTTATTGATTTGGAATGTTTGTTTTCTTGTTATTGTATAACTTTGAGGATGTATATGTAGCATTACCATTGTATCACTTCCTAGTGTTGAAGGAAGTATTGAGTTATGAATGGATCATGGATGAGTATACAACATCTTGAACATGTTATTTTAAACTGCTTGTTGTTTTATTACTTCTAATGATTATTATTTTTGTTACTTGTTATTAATCATGGTGTGATTTAGTATTCATGGTTTGGTTACATCTCACCCTTCTCAGACCCTGTTAATAATGTTAACGTTGTTAATTGGTGGGATTTTACTAGGTAACATGTTGCTATGAGATTTTTAAGAACTAGATATAGTTTGTCATCTTTCACATTAAAATGTGAGTTGGCATATGTATAATTATATCTTGAGCATGGGAAGTGATCATTTTCTCCATTTGAAGTAACGTATCAGCCTTCATTAAGTTTTTAACTTTATGCAAGAAGTTTTAGCTACAATCATCCCATCAAACAAGCAACTTATGTGAAATCGATGTAGCAATTAGATCATTAAAACTTTCAATTTTTAATCAGGGCTTCGACACTGATCAATAGCACGAACGATTACAAAATTCAAAGTATTATATTTATTGAAATGCTTGTTATTTGGATGTGTATGGAATGATAATATGTAGCATTACCATGTTAAAAGAAAGTACTGATTTATGCATGGATCTTGGATGGATACAATTCAATGATTCATCCAGTCCAGAGTTCAACAAATTAAGAGATGTTCTTCAAACTTCTCACTTTCACTCTCTATGTACACAAAATACGATTTATCATGCCCAGATCGCAATCATGGGTGATTCACGCGATCAAAATTATGCCACTAATCTGTCATATGATCCTTCATGGTTTGGCTAAATTGCAAAAATCCCAGTGGTCATCACATTATTGGCGCCACTGGAAGACGCTTGCTTGCTACAATATTTCTCGGGTCTTTCATCGATGGCTATCTGCCTGCTCCTACATTCCGGGCTGCAAAATGCCTTCTCTCCCCTGTTACAAATCATCATTATCAATTATTTGAAATCTAAGAAACTGTTACATAAAAAATAAAGTCACCAAGAAATATTTTTTGTTACCTGTACATGTATATATCTTTGCCATGTAACCTTTTGTTACACAAGTGACAAGAATTCAGAAAACCAACAGGTTGAGGCATCCTCACATCATCATCACCAAATCTTGGAGGTGATATGTTAAATATGCAACCTTTATCTCTAACTTTCGTACGCGTATCGTTTGGTTTATTACTAGTCACAGTAGTATGATCAGGTCTTGATCGAGTCACCCGAAGCGGGTCAGACAACATTCGAGCCTTCTTAGCCGAATTCTTATCGAGTGCGGCCACTATACCGAGCCCAATCCCACTCAAATTACGGTTTATTACGCCGGTAGGTGACACAACTTTAAATTCCAATGATGTCGTTGGACAGAATCTGAACCCCGGAGTGATCAGTTTTCCGATCACCGGATGCTTGTTACTCATGGCTAACTTACAAGAAATGAATACTTAGAAATGATTTATAGGGGAAATAAGTTAGGAACATTGAATATGAAGATTGATGGAGTTGGTGGACTAAGCGTGGCCCATGGTATTTGGTTTGGTTTGATTTGATTATGCTTTTTTACTTTTTTTTATGTTTGATTATATTTTTGTGAAATGAACAATTAACTTTTTAATAAAAAAATGTCAATATCAATGGTTGCTTTTTATGGCTAGATGGGATGTATTGATCATGACCGGATTACCGGCGACGGAGAACAACAGATTCCGACTACACTTGTTAAGGTTTCGGAGGTTATAGATTGGTAAGGGGCCCATGTGGGTCCCAATACGATAATATCTAATGTTGTTTGAAAGTGAGTACACTGAAAAGCTCGCCAATGGTTTGCAAGGGAATATAGTGACCATTTGTCCTTTCTGATTACTATATTTTATCATAGTATTACGGGGGTTGTTTTGTATTATTCGTTTTTAATATATATATATATATATATATATTTGAATTTTAATTTTATTTATTGTAAGAAAGTTAATAATTAATATACTTGAGGGTTGATGATGAAATGATTTCACAAATAAATGATATGTTATAATCCGATTTAAAAGCTATCTGGGTTTGGTGATACCCATTACCTGCTTATTTTCTTTATATAAAATTGTTTCTTAATTATAAATAATATCTTTTTTTAAAATAAAATAGGATATTAATTTTTAGTATATTCCTATTTTATAAGATTTTCATATCAAATATTTGATGAGATTATTTTTTAATATAATGAGATGTTATAACCCGTTTAAGAGCTATCTGGGTTTGGTGAGACCTTTACCCGTGAATTCGGGTCAAATGCGTGAGAAGCCTTCATTTACAAATAAAGTAATTTGATGGCTTGAGAGAACGGTTGTTTTATATTTTTTGTTTTTTAATATTTATTTTTTGAATTTTAATTTTCTTTATTGTAAGAAAATTAATAATATACTTAGGGTTTGATGATGAAAGAGTTTCATAAATAAATGATATGTTATAACACGTTTAAAAGCTATTTGTATTTGGTGACCCATGACCCGCTTATGTTTTTTACTATAAAATTGTTTATTAATTATAAATAATATATCTTTTTTTTAAATTGAATATTAAATTTTAGTATATTCCTATTTTGTAGGATTTTCATATCAAATAATTGGTAAGATTAATTTTTATTTTAAAGAGATGTTATAACCCGTTTAAGAGCTATCTGGTTTTTGTAAGACCCATACTTATGAATTTGGATTAAATCAATGAGAGGCCTTCATTTAAAAATCAAGAAATCTGATGGCTTCCATAAAAGGGGGGAGCGACCACATCGCGACACATGAGATTTTTGGGTTTTCGTTTATATATATTATAGATATTTGGTGTATAAATAATTTTTAATAACTTATGACAATTTTTATAATATATTTATCATTTGTAAAATTTTAAAGTAATATAGATTTTTGGATTAAATTAAGAGAAAATTCCTAAAATAATATGTATTTAAGAAGAGAGATTTTCAAAATAGTCTTTCTTTTTTTAGATTTCATAGTTGCTCTTTCAAAACTGTCGGCGGATATAACTTTTGAATCAAATTCGTCTTGGCCGACGAGTTTTGAATCAAATCCATCTTCGGACAACTTTTGAACCAAATCTATCGGATCAGAAAACTTTCATATCAAAACTATCGGATCCGATGACTTTTGAAAAAAATCCATCTTTTTAAAATCTTTTTTCCTGGAATGCGAAAACTTTGAAATTTTGTTTTTTTCTTAATAATTAATTATTATAATTAATTTGACTCATGTTTAGTTTTTCTTTTATAAATTGTAAAATATAAAATTTTACAAAATTTCGAATATACCATTGAGACGAACTTACTTTTATCTACGTGCCAGTATAAATTTTATTCAAAATCGAGTTGGGTCAAATTTTATTGAACGTTTCGACATAAATTTCACCCGTGTCGCTTTTGAGTAAAATTTATATCGGCGCGTAGATAAAAATAAGCTCGTCTCAACTGTATATTCGAAATTTTATAAAGCTTTGTATTTTAAAAGTTATAAAAGATAAACTAAATATGAGCAAAATTAAATATAGGAATATTGGTTTTAAATAATCCTAACTATGGTCTATTGGTAAATATCAGTCTCAACTTTTCACTTGTCTGCTGACCGTCCCAACTATTGATGTATTTGTTTTTAACGGGCCGCGACTAACGGATGTTAACTCCATTAGTGATTTGCTGACGTGGACCTTCTTCTCCGGCAGCATCACGCCGGAAACTTGTCGGAAACCTACAACTCGCCTCCATTCTCCCTAATATCGTCACACCGTCTCCCTCCTTCTTCAAAAGACATCGGAAATTAGGAAATGAAGTAGATTTCATATTCTTTCATGGCCAATCCCTGTATACCAAACCCGATTTTATTTTCAAAAATTTGAAATCAATGTTACACGATTTACAAAATAAGCATAGGGCTTTTGTTAAGAGGATAAAAATGAGTCGAATGATGTGTCAATTACCTCGAATGGTGCACGATTGACGAGGGTGGACTTCGCCGGTGACAACAACGGCGGCACGTCGGTTAGGTTTTGAATAAGGGGAAAGATAGAGAGAGATGGCGTAACGATATTATGGAGAATGGAGGCGAGTTGCAGGTTTCTGGCAAGTTTCCGGCGTGATGCGGCCGGAGAAGAAGATCCACGTCAGCAAATCACTAACAGAGTTAACATCCGTTAGTCGCGGCCCGTTAAAAACAAATACATCAATAGTTGGGACGGTCAGCAGACAAGTGTAAAGTTGGGACTGATATTTACTGATAGGCCATAGTTGGGATTATTTAAAACCAATATTCCTTAAATATAATAAAATTATATTAAAACCCATCTCCCTAGATTATTTTGATCCAGACGGTTTTTGTAGCAACTTTAACGGGCCGGCGGTTTTCGTGTGAACTTTGTCTGACTCGGAGACATGTGGCATAATGTTATTGGGTCTTGAAATCCATCGACACGATTCCAAATGTGTCTCGTCCGATTATTTTCATTAGAACTTTAATGAAATGATTTTAAACTTTGGATTATTTTGGAATTCTCTCTGTAATTGGATTCTTTGAGAATTTACTCTTTGATAAATGATGGAAAGTCACGAAGACATGCATGTATGTATATATTGCAACCTATATTATCATTAGGGTATTATTAAAGTTTATTATTATTGAACTGACATGTTCGTTTTTATTCAATGACTACAATATATATAAATCGAAACTGAATAATAATAAGCCATATTAACACCCTACGTACTGATAATATACATTCCAATTATACAGACTGTCTTAATGTTTCATTCATGTAACTCGATTTATAGACTTGAAAATAGTAGAATGATTGAATTTTGAAGTGAAGATTGATCGAAGGCTCGCTTTGAGTTTCATGGTGGAACCGTAGAAGTGGGAAAGTGCTTTCTATGTGAAGCATGTTTCTTACATGACTAGATAGTAGATACACACTTTACTCTTATTGGCATGTAATTAGTCTCTCAGATGAGTTTTCGTTGGGTTTCTTAAACATGGGTACCGTATAATACCAAGACATTGTTTTGCAATTAATTGAAAAAATACATACATGCAATGGCATCTTATTTTTCAGTCTTTTGGACAGTTACTAGAATTATAGTACCTATATTCATGGCAACATTTGTACTCTCTCTTTCTATTAGCTGGATTCTTTTGTTTTATTTGGGCTCACCAATGTTTCCCATCTTTATTCCTTATAATTTTCGAAACCTATGTGCACATTTTTGATGTAGATACATCAACAATAATTTCATGATATTATTGCACTCCCATTCTTTACGAATTTTAATATAAACTTGATATTCTCTGGCTTTTGATCTTGAGATTTCAGCTTTAAAATGTATACCAAATACTCTTACAAAAATAAAATTACAGTTCGAGAGACAAGGCAAACGATAGAAATTAAGTTCCTTAAATTATAATCGATGATAGAAAACTTTTGTTTGCCATATGGGTGGATTCATGGTCCCCGTGCATGCCTGTAAAATTCATATACTTTTATCCTATGCAGTAAATCAACTCTTTTAACGTTTATTTACCAAGTGAAACCAACCACTAAAAATGTTGTGTTTGATTGAAGGTGAATGGCGACATGCTCAAATTAAACCTTTATATTGCATGTTATAAATTTCTGAGTTATTTAGCTTAAAACCAAATTCATGGTTTGCATTTATATGAATGCAAGCTAGGGGACTAAAGGAATCTAATCAATGACAAACCTAGAAGAAAAATTCAGGGATATCCAAAAAAGAATAAAACTGGACCTATATTTGTTTGGGGTATCCGATACATAAAGAAATTTTTTTTTATCAATTTTATACTTAACTGACAAGGTTGAGGGAGTGCCTAAGCTACCCCTAAGCTCTTCAAAAATCCTTATGTGAGTGTAATTGCTTAGAGCATTCTCAATCCATCCCCTATAATTTTGTGAGGGGAATTTGTAAATTATAGGGTGGGGTTGTGAGTGTAAATTATAGAGTGGATAGAGAAAAGGTAGTGATTTTTTGTAAATTTGGGGGAAAGGTAGTGATTTTTTGTAAATTTGGGGGAAAGGTAGTGATTTTTTGTAAATTATAGGATGGGAGAGAAAACTGTAACGATAAAAGTATAAAAAAAATATTATTTAATTAAACTGTAGAGAGAGATGTGTTAATATAGTCTAATTATGGAGATGAGAATGAGAGACGGGCTGGGAATGCTCTAAATAATGGTGGGTTGTTTTTCACTTCAAACCCTTGCGTATGTAAGACCTATAGCTTAACAAACAATCTCACCAATTCACCATCAAATTACAGATTCACTCTTTTCCTTCTCTTGCTTGCACTTTAAAACATACACGCCTGCATAAGCACTATTTTTTCCTCTCTCTTATTGACCCCAAACACCACTTTTAAGAGTTTCCAGAAAATTTAGTTGACACGCTGGCATGTTAACACACTCAATTCCTATTTGTTTAGCCCGCTTACATTATAGTTTTTTTTGAAACTACCAACTAAGTAATGCCAGGTACTTCGTGCGCTGCCCCCAATAGCTAAAGATAGCCTGAGCCGGTCACGAGTCCGGACGAACGGAGCCCCTAGCGGTCCACTTGTTGAGGGATTCCTCAGATAAAACCCGACCCCCACGCCCGCCAAACGGCACGACAGCGAGGAGCCGGTAAAACCGGGTGAGATCAGGACTCGAACCCTGGCAAGTAAGGGTCATCTCTCATATCTCCCATACAAATTGGTGCAGGACCGACCCTATAAGCTAACTAGGTGAAGCTAGGGATTTAGGCCCCCAAAATTTTGAGGCCCGTTTTGAAAAGAAAATAAACAAATTATATATTTAATGTATATTATTAGAAGTTTAACTGCTTAAACAAATGTCTTTGATGTGGTGTAGTGGCTGGAGTATTGAGGTGTGAATTTAAGGTACCATGCTCAAATCTTTGTGACCCTTTGTGTTTTTATCTTTTTGCATGTAGAGGCATCGTGAGGCCCAAAAAATCTCTAGTTTCATTACTTTTCAAACTCTTAGCTTACTGATTTAAGAATGCCTCAGTTATTTTCTTTCTTGTGTGGTTATCTTCTATTTTTTTTTCCATGCCATTCTAATGCATTTTTTTTTCGTTTGGTTATGTTCTGTGCAAAGTTCTTTCACCTTTGTATTGTAAAGGATATCATTTTATTTATTTATTTATTTATTTTGTGTTATTTATATAATTGTGCACTAATTAAGATTTTTTGTATCAAAATTATCAAACAAAACTTAAGCTGAAGTTTTTATGAGCAAATTACTTATATTTTGTAGTTGAGCATGAAAAGATTGGTTTGAATTGTGTTGTATAGCTAAGAATAAATTTTATTAACGAATCAGATAAACTTAATAACATCAAAGCTTAATCAAATAAAGACAACGCAAAAGGCCCCTAATTTTTATTTCGCTTTAGGCCACCTAAATGGTTGGGCCGCCACTGAATTGATGATAGTGAAGTTTGTACCCCCTACCTCTCACTAGTAAAGTGAGTGCTCTACCATTGAGCCACATCCAATTTATTCGCTTACATTATAGTAGGGGTGTGTATATGGGTCGGACCGACCCGAACCGGGAAATACCTGACCCGGACCGAAACCCGAAAATCATGTATATAAGAACCGAAGCCTGACCCGTTTGACTCACTTCGAGTTTCAGGTACCATCGGTTTTCGTGCTCATGGTAGATAGAAAAGAACCAAAACCATTTATCAAGAGTGACCATGTTCTTCAAGGAAACTGGTTATGGTGATAAGGAGTGAGGGAGAATATGGGGAGGTGGTGGAATGAAAGAATACGAAAGAGAGAAATTTTTGAAAACATAAATTTATAATTTAAATTTGTATAAATAGTCACAATTAAAGTTTATGACTCTTTTTCACTTTTATTGACACACCAAGTGGCAACTAGTTAACTATATTTTAAGAATTGAGAAAGGCAATACCCACTCTCTTTCTTAATTAATTATTAATATAACTTTTCCTTTATTTAATGCATCTCTTTCAAAACAAATCATTTATGGATTCAAGCAATTCTCCATGGCCATGGAACAAAGTTGATAGTTGGAAACTTATGAGTTTGCATTTTTAGTTACTCATGTCGTCCCATAAGATGTAACTATGAATCCATTAGAGCAAAACCTCACCAACGTCATAGCCGAGACACACATCTCATATCCCGCTTTCTACTATTTGTCTTTCTCGGTTAGTCGAGTTTCACCGGTTCTTGACCCGAACCAGACCCGAGACCGAGTGTCTGCACATATCAGGACCGAAACAAAACAGGGAAGTGTAGGGTCGGTTCGAGTTCGGTTATTTTAGGGTCGTTATGTCGGATTTTTCGGTCCGGACCTAAATCTGCACACCCCTACATTATAGTTGGGTTATTAGAACTTTAATTTTAAGCATTGCTAATCTGTTGATTTTCTCTCTCTCAAAGTTTACAGGAATTAAATATTTAAATTACATCTAACACATGGTGATTCACAGCAAATTGTACAATACACTATAAATTTTAATTCAGCGTGTTAACGTATCCATCAACCGTTAGTTAATTTGAATTCCAGGGCTTTGTTATGTACTATGTAAGCTGAATAAAGAATATAATGTCATTTTTTTTATTTTTGTAATTTTAGTTTGAACTATCTAAATTAAAATTAGAAAAATTGGATTTAAATAATTACAACTATTGACTATTGGTAAATAACAGTCTCAATTAACGAAATACTTGCTGCCAGTCATATCTTTTAATATATTTGCTCCCAACGATCAACGACTAAGGTGCTGTTTGTTTTTGCTTAAAACGTCTGCAAGGGCTTACATCTGCGGGCGCGCAGACATAAGCTTCTGAATACTGTTTGTTATTAAAAAAAGATCTGAAAAATGTTTTATGGTCTTAAAAAATAAGCTATTGTTCAACTTGTTCACACTTGAGTGAGATAATCAGCTGTTAACCTGCGTATGCGTAGAAAATAAAGAGATTTATCAACAACACATGTTGAGTGAGATAATCACCAGTTTTCTTGTACAATAATATATATATATATATATATATATATATATATATATATATATATAATATACAATAAATAATAAATGCGGAAACAAAATAATGTGAGTAATAATCAATCAAACCATGAACAAATAATGTGATTGTCGGTTGACCATGCCTCATGAACACGGGCTATGGCTACTAAGACGGCGTATGATCATACTAACATGCTAGACTTCTGATGGACCTCTCTGAATGTGATAGAATATAAACACTTAAACAAGTAGCAACTAGCATTTAATTGAAATACACACAATAATTATGTTTGCGAGTTTGTGCATATATATGATATAAAATATGAATTAGATACGCATATGTCCCCAAAACGTTTGAAAACAGTAAAATAAAAGCGGAATGATATCTCACCTTGATGATTAAGCGAATAAACTGACAGGTAGAATAAACGAGCAAAGTTAACGTGACAAGTTTTCTGATCTAAACAGACATGAGACTTATACAGAATAAAATAGAGAAAAAACTGAGAATATAACCACTGGAATCAATTCAAACGGATATCTACAACTCCGGTTATGAGATTTTCAGTAAATAAGCGAGCTGGTACTGACCAGAATCTGAACAGCGAGTCGGAAGTCGGATTTTGGTCAGTAGCCTTAAATCTCGAGATAAAAATAAAAGTCTTCTAGACCGAAAGTTGGTTCCGACCAGAAGTATGAGAAATCGATTGGTCAAAGTTATTGACTAAAATACCCTTAAACGGGTTTGAGTTAAATTGACCCGTCAATACCCCGCACCTCAGAAATTGATTGCGGGTTATTGACAAGTGAGTAATTAAGAATCATTCATTGACAACTTACCCGGATAACGCTTGAGTTGATGGGAAATCGAGGTCAAAGGTCAAATAAGCGTCAAAGTCAAACTGCAGCTTTCAATCTTCGAGTAAACAAGCAAAAACGAGAGAGATATCGTCGGTAAAGGGAAGGTGAGGGCTGGGAATGCAAAGTTTCCGTAAACTCTAAGGTTTGGAGTTATGATACACTTATATAGCTAGTATATCAACTTGTTGGATAAGAAATAAGTCGGTTTGGTAAATGAATATCATATTAATGACGAAATCGAGCTTTGTAGTATTTGATATATTGATATAAATACAGAGAATGAACCTAGACATTATTCCCCAGTAGATTAATTAACTTTTGCTCAATTTTCATGATTTAGGGTCGTTCAGGGAAAGATTTAGTATAAAACGAGAATCGAACCTAAATTCGACTGATCTGGCGCCGCTTCGTGCGGCGCTAAGAAATTGGCCTTCTCCTTCGCGCTACGCGAAAGAGGGATACCAGAATTTTGTTTTTTGACAGTTTTAGTCATTGAAGTTTTGAAATACATTTTTAAGCCATTTTAAGCGATTTTAAGAGTTTCTAAGGGCTATTTAGCATAAATGAAAGTTATAAAATTATAAAATAAGTTAAACCAAGTTTAATATCGATAAATACAAGTTTTAAATAGTTCGAAAGATCCGAATTACACTCTCGAAACAGTTTAAACAAATACGAAAAATCCGAGATGTTACAACCACCATCGTCCACCACCCGCCACCACCGTCCATCACCACAACTACCCACAGCCAGCCACAACCACCGCCCACCACCATTACCGTCCACCACCACTACCACCATCTACCACCCACCACCACCGTCCATCACCACCACCACCCACCTTGGGCCACACCCATCGTCCACTACCACCACCCACCACCCAAAGTCCGCCACCACCGTCCACCACCACCACCACCACCCACCGTTTTCTATCAACACTGTCCACCACCTTCCGCCACCACCACCATCCACCACCACCCACCATCACCACCGCCCACCGTCCGCCACCACCACTGTCCACTACCACCACCACCACCTTCCACCACCCACCACAACCGGCCATCACCACCACCCACCGTCCACCACTACCGTTCACCGCCTACCACAATTGTTTGCCACCAATCGTCCACCACCACCCACTTCCACAGGTCGTACACCACCACAATATATTTTTGCAGTCTATAGATGTTAAATAACTTTTATCTATTGTGATACGTATGATAGGTAACTAATTTTTAGCTTATGCAGATGATATACAGTTTATAAAACAAACAGTATTATATTTTCAAATTGCAGACCTTCAGACAACATATTCAGTTGCAGACATGAAATCAGATAAAATCAGATTGCAGTAAGTTTTCGGCTTAAAAGACAAACAACACCTAATAAAATCAAAAGGCCGTTAGTCGTGGGTTGCCGGAAAAATGTTTTTGGCTAGAAAACTCAACCTAAACACCACCAGCATCACCACCACCACTTGAACACCATCGTTGACTACCACCACTTGAACACTGTCGCCACCGACAACCACAACCTGAACTCCACCGCTGACACCCAACACCACCACCACCACCATTATTATTATTATTATTATTATTATTATTATCAACAATTGTGTTTGTTATAAATTTTTATGCTTTTGAATACCTACACCTAAAGTCAGTGACAAGCTCTACAAGTGTTAGTTAAAGGTACGAACATGCGTTATTTAAGCAAATTCTCTGTTTCAGTTGTATCATGTCTTAAATCCAAAATTTTGCTTCAATTGAAAATAATGATTTTTTAACTAATTTTTTTTAATTATTATTATTATTATTACTACTTAGACTTGAACCTAAAACCAGTCCCTTTACCAAACTTAGGTTGATCAACCGAATACACTTACTATATGTATCTGGTCTAATTTATTTTGTGGAGCTAATGTTAAGTGTGAGCTTTCTTTTATTTAAATAAATATTTCTTTAAACAGTTTAGATGCATTAATTGAAAGGTCCACTAAAGAGCCAGACACAAAAGAAATTTACCTTAAAAGGAGAGGGTTTTTAGTCATGCATCTCAAAAAAATAATCCCAAAATATATTACAATGAAATTTTAGGCGTTATAACATTCATAATAGTTTATTTTTATAATTTAACTAAAATATCTTTAAATATTATTAGTTTTAAAAAAAATGCTATATATTGCATTTTCTATATATATCTTTATTCAATTGAACAATATTTTTGTTTATTCTTTCTATTGCGTATTTTTTCTTTGCTCTAAATCACTCAAATGTATCTAAAGAGAGAGATAAAAAATGAGTATTGAATGGTGATGTTTGAAGATTTACTATAGCATCTCTAAAATCCATTTAGCTAAATGGGAAGTTTGGTTAGATACCCGATAGGTACACTTACCTTTCTTGGTGGTTCATTTGTATTTATGAAACCTGATTTATATGTAACTTGTCACACCCCAACCTAAGGTAATTGCTCATAGCTTGCAAGACACTAATATAAATAAAAGTGGCAATATCTAAATTACTTTATTAAATACAAATCACAATACACATTACAATATTCATAAACAAACACAACACACATTACAATCATTTAACTAAACAATTATTCTTAATTGATAACCTAAAGGTCTAATTCTACAAGTTTTAAATGCAAAATCCAATGCCACCTACGATATACGTAAAAATATAATAGGTTTGTCAATAACACATGCTAAGCAAGTAAATCACCAGATTTGATATATATAATAAAGAAAAATAACAAATCAATGCTCAAGTGTGTAATATAATTAAGTATAAATAATTAATCAAATAATGGTATCGGTTGATCATGATTAATCGAACACAATCGATGGCTACTAAGACAATGAATTACAATTAAACAAATAATGGTGTTGGTTAACTATGATTAATCGAACATAATCGATGGCTACTAAGACGGCGTATGATCATACTAAATGAGATATATTTTGATGGACATCTCCGAAATAATAATTAAACAATTAAGCAGATTGCACATAACACATAATTGAATTACAACACAATAGCAAATATGATTTGTTTGTTAAACTTGATGTAAAAGCTGTTTGGAATGGTACACATAAAGTCCCCAAAAAGTGTTTAAAAATAGTAGAAAACGGGGAGTGATTACTCACCTTAATGAATAGGTGAGATAAAGAAAACAGGGAGTGATTACTCACCTTAATGACTGATTCGACATGAACTAACCTGAAACTTGAAGAAAATAAAGTAGAATTAAAAACAAGAACATAACCGGCGGAATCAGGTCAAATGGAGGAATAAAACTCAAGATATGAATTATTTAATGTTTAAGCGAGTTGTTACTGTTCAGAATCCGAACTTCGAATCAGGAGTTGAGTTCTGACCAGTACACTCAAAATATCAAGACAAACATGAAACTCTCTGGCCCGAAAGCTAGTTTTGACCAGAAGTAGTAGTAATTGATAAAACGTAAAAAAGTTGACTTTTATAGCCCTAAACGAGTCGGAGAGCAATTAACCGACAAAAGCCCATCAATCTATAAAGTTGATTAAGGTCTTTTTTTAGTTAGATGAAAACAAATATTCTATCAGAAGATAACTTACCCGGAAAGATAAAGGAACAATGAGAAAGTACAAGTCAAAGAGTCTTGAAGCATCGAAGTCAAATCGAAGAATAAAGATTCTTGAAGAAAAACACCATGAACACCATATGCACGAAAACTAGAGATGGTGGCCGAGTTTATGAAAGTGTTTTAGGGTTTCATGATAGGTTAGTTTAAATAGTAAAGGTTAAAAATCGTTTATTGATAGTAAAATAAATAATCAGGTTCGTTTAGGAAGTAAATCAAACAATAAACCCGAAAGATTCAACCTTATTGAACAAGACAATGAGTTAGAGAATTAAAATAGGTCTAGGTACATTTACCTGGAGCTTGCATGCCATTTAAATCGGTTAGGAAGTGATTTGGAGGATCGAAAGCGAATAAACGAACAAAAATCATTATTTGCTAATCTTGAGCAGATCGTGCTACGCGATCAAAAGGAGGGAACCTCGTCGCGCTACGACGGGTAGTGTTTTATTAGATTTCCAAAAATTTTATTTTAGTCCCTGAACTTCTATAAATGCATTTTTAGTCATTTTAAGAGATTTTAATGGTTTCTTAGAGTTGTTTAACGAGTATGAAAGTTATGAGGATATAAAACAAGTTAATCCAAGTTAAATACTCATAAATGAAAGCTTTTATTAATACGAACGACACGAGTTACATTTTCAAGTTGGGTAAACGCAAACGAATGTGTTCGGTTGAACTTAATACGTTCACAAGTTGACCTGTTTAACCTAATTAAGGTTCTTTAACCCATTCAAGCCATCAAAAATAGGAACAAAGGAGGTACAGACAACATCATTTCCTACAAAACTTAGGAAATCATCACAACTTTAAATAATCTTAGAAACAATCGAAGGCATATAGTCATAGGTATAATGTGATTCACAAAAACTAACTTTAAAGAAACAAACCATTAAAATGAAAGCAAATCGGCGAAAACCACGACTTTATTCATCATCAGCAAACACTTCACGGTATGAACCAAAAAACCATATCCATTCCCAAAATTGATGACTGTAACCATCACATCATCACCGTCACCTAGGGTTGGAACCTGAAGATAGTATAATTAAAATCCCTAGAACACCAAGCACAATCCCACAACAGTTTACCACCACATGACCATCGCCTAGGGTTCCTAAATGGAACCCGATAGAAGTCAAACGCTTTAGGTATGAATCAGAGAACCAAACCCTAAATGAAACCCGACAAATGTCAGAAACAAAGCCACAAAATCTCCTTATCTTTGACTAGGATACTTATGGAACCAGGAAACAGTCGTAAACGGAGCCATGTAATCTTCCGATTTCTACAACACAAAAACCAAGTGAGATGACGGTAGTGGCGGAGCAAGATAACGTTGTTGGTGAGATCGAGATTTTTAATTGCAATTCTGGACTATAGAGAAATGTATAAGACTATGTGTGGTGGAGGAGGTTAGTTAATCAAAAAATTATCTCATGTCACTGTCACGTAGATTGTGGAGCATTAACAAGCCAACCCAAAAAAACAAGTGTTATTGAGGGGGTTAGTTAGCTAAGATATTAAAAAACAAAAAAAAGTGATTTGATGAAACGAGATGGGCCCCACCTTTTTTAATCTTTCAGGCATTACCGAAAAAGTGTAATTGTTTTTAAGGGTTAAAGTTGGGTGAGATGGCAGGAGTATCACCCTCTAACACAACACCTGGGGTTTGTTTAGTATGGAGTAATGGAATAAGTGATGGAATGGAATGAGCGAGGGAATGGAATGGACGAGGTAATGGAATGAGTCATTATCATTCCATTGAGATGTTTGGTTATCATGTGGGAATGACATGAATTATTACTTTGTGTTGTTTGGTAGGCTAGAAAAACCTAGAATAAACTAAAAATGGTGATGGCGGCGACGGTGGTGGTGGACTGCGAGCGGTAATGGTGATGGTGGCGATGGGTGAGAGCTGGGAGTGATGGTTGGTGGCGATGGGTAGATAGGTGGTAGTGACAAGCGGTGGTGGTGATGGTCAGGAGCGATGGTTAATAGTGGTGGGTGTGGTGGTGGGTTGATGATGGTGGCGTGTGGTGGTTGTGGTGAGAGTGCAATAGGTGGTAGTGGTGGTGGGAGGGTGTTGGAGGTGATATAGTGTGAAAGATGGATGGAATTAAAAAAAACAAGGGTGATGGATGCAATGAATTTGAGGTGTTTTAAAGGGAATGGAAATGGATATAGTAGTGGGTGATTCCGTTTCATTGACCAACCAAACACCTTTTCTTTTATTCCCTCATAATGGTCTACTCCATTATGTCTCTCATTCTTACATATCAAACGCTACCTTGATCTAAGAGAAAGATAAGGACGACCCAATGGTATTGTCGGGTGAAGCTAGGGCTTGAGGCATTCGAAAAAATAAGGCACCCGCTTAAGAAATTAAATATTTATATATTTGCATAAACCATCTTAAAACCATGTAATTGAAACTTAATCCAACAATATATGATGGCCGAGTGGTTTAATTAATACACAACTCCTTTTAGTTTAACTTTTAATTAACATTCCTACCCAGGTTCGAGTGTTTAGGACTGCTTTTCATTTTTTAAAGTCATTTTTTTTCCTTTTATTTCTATTTTCTTCCTTAGGTATATATAACCTTTTCCAGTGTTGCTGAAAAAAGTGAGAAGAAAGTAGGTTGTTCTATGATTTGTATCAAACTCCTTTCTTAAAACAATAACTTAAAATTTTGTAATTTCATATATAAAACATAACAATATAAATTATAAAAATAAAAATTTATAAAATATATAATTTTATCTCTCTAACTCTCGGCAAAGGTCTCGGTTTTCTTCGCTTTATGACTCGTAAATGGTTGGGTCATCACTGGAGAAAGAAAGTGAGTGGACATGAAAGTCAATGAGAGCAAACAAATGGTGTGGTGTACAAATAAATTAGCCAAACATTCAAACCAAGTAAGCATAAAAAATAACATTAAAGTTCCCTCACTTGGTGTACAAATAAATTAGTTAAATATTCAAATAAATAAGCATTAAAAAAGTACAAATAAATTAGTCAACATTCAAACAAATAAGCATAAAAAAGGACTGTAAAGTTCCTGCAGACTATATTCATTAGCAACCTCATTTAAGGTGGAGTGTCAAGTGACATAAAAAACAAAAAAGAAAACTAATTTTTTATTGTTGATGCACACAACCCATAGCAACCCGGGTCTCTATTGCAACATAGGTTGCAACCCATTTGTATGGCAAGTGGCATATAGTTATTGGGTCATTTTTTATTTTTTTTATTATTTTTCTTTTCTAGTTGTTCTTTTCAAATAAAATCTAATTTTTGTTTACTAGTTTCTAATATTTAACCTTTTTAAAAAAAAATCTGAAAACATAATCTTGTTTAGATTTTCTTTTTTAATATTCCGATATGCATTTTTATCAAAAACGAAGTTCTTTAAAACAAATATGTGTTTTGGTATGAGTTCAGAAACTTTTATTTTTGGTTCAAATTTTTGAATAGTTTATTAGAATTGAATTGAAATAATTATTCTAACGATTTAATGAAATAAATTAATCATAAATCATATTTATGTAGATAATAAAAGATTGGTTTGGGTTTGTGTTGGGTTGTGAATAAAAGTGAAAAGTTGGGTTAGGTTGGGTTGTGTTAATGAAAGGGAGAGAAATTAGTTTTTTATTGAAAAGCTGGGTTGGGTTGTAAATAAAGTTAGTCTCACAAACCGATTTTACTAATTACTAATATATAACTTTAAAATAATTATAATTGTAAAAAAATAAATGTATTTAAAACCCCCAATGAGTATTCCTTTAACATAATAACAGGTATACCCGATACATGGCCGGTAAATACTACTCAACAAATAGCTGATGAATACTAGATAAGTATGAGAAACGATTTTGCAATTAGATATGAAACTAAGAGATTAGATCTGAAACTAAGATTAGTAGCAGGTATGAGAAATGAGTTAGCAATTAGATATGCAATTAAGATTAGTAATTAACCTGAACTCAGCTAATTGTCATCCCTTGAGCCACACCATTAGCTATATCAGCAGTGAATATTTATATACTTATAATTACGGGAGACGTTGTGAATCAGTAACTGTACATGCTGCATCAACAATTGTTTCATTTTTTTCCACTTTCTTTACATGTTTGTTTCTAAGTAGACGTAGTGTAACCCACTTGCTTATATCACTGCCTCTCCTTTCGCCACGCTCTACACTCTGCATCTAAAGTTGTATACGTGTAGTCACCGTTTCTTTTCCTTCCTGCTGTTTTCTTCCATGCCTTCGCATTCATTCACTCCTTGCCTCCCTCCTAGCCTTAGGTATTACAAACCACAGTTCCTTCACTCTCTTATCTCTCTCAGACGATGGCCACGGTGATTCTTTAGTTTCTTGATGGCTCTTCGATTCATTGTGTCACTGTTGCTGGGTTCGATTCCGAACCTTTGGTGGCGATAACGTGGTGTTTTCTGTTGGGTTCGTAGGCCTTGTGTGGTCCGGTTTATTATTTGAAGTACAAAGCACAGATAAGTGTAGGGTGGCCGGACCTAAGCCCGGCCGGTTTAGATTTTCTGTTTAATAAGATACAAGCCCTAGTAGTATCTCTATATATTTGATGTTTGTACTTGTAATCGTTGTCACTCAATAAAGAATACCTAGTTGCCACCCATAGACGTAGGTCAATTTAGACCGAACCATGTTAAATCCCCGTGTTCGTTATTGCTTTCATGTTTGTGTTCAGTTCGTGTGTGTGTTTAATCCTAACAAGTGGTAAAAAATTGGCCGAAGGCAACCTTTATTTTACAAAAAAATTGCATTAGGTAAAGTTGCATTAGACCTAATGCAACCCTTTTATCATATAACGCAACTTTTTCTTTCAAATGCAACCTTTTTAAAACGTTGCATTTGAAAAAACAGTTGCGTTATCTAACAAAAAGGTTGCATTAGGTCTAATGCAACTTCACCTAATGCAGCTTTTTTTGTACAATAAAGGTTGCCTTAGGCTACTTTTTTAGTAGTATCAGAGCTTCGGCTCTTGATCGGAATCACACGAGAACACGTTTGAACCAGTCCCGCTCGTCGCCACCGCACAAGAGATCGGATCTAGGGTTCTACCGTATGACCGCTAGTCGCTGGTTGGGTTTTTTGCGTCGCCACAGGGAAGAAAAAAACCAGACCACAGATCCTATCTTGCAAAATACGAGCCTTTGAATCAAGACCCTATTTTGTTAAAGAACAATTGTTAAATCAAAAGAAGTCGTTTAAAGAAACGGAGAACCAGTGCGAACCGAGATTGTCAGGTTTTATCGTTTCAGTTTCTGATTTATAGTTCGTTATTACGTTGCTTATAAATAGGTCGATTTTTTTAACATAGTTAAGTTCAGGCTCGTGCCATTGCTGTGTCTGTCTCTGTTTTTATCTAGGTTTCCGTTTTAGTCATTGTCATGGCAGAAGACGGAAAGGGTTTGATACAGAAGTTTGAGGGAAATATATTTGGTTAATAAAAGATGCAGATTGAGGCGCCACTTTTTTAGAAAGACTTGGATGTAGTGCTTGAGGATGAAAAACCAGAAGCAGATTGGAAGAAGTTAGACAAGAAGGCTAGGGCTTGAATTACTTTGTCATTGTTGGAAGATGTGGCGTTTAACATCATGAAAGAAACCATAGCGCGTGGTATGATGGAGGCACTATCCAACATGTATGAGAAGCCTTCGGGAGAGAATAAAGTCTGCCTAATCTGTGAGCTAGTGACAACTAGAATGAAAGAGGATGGGTCAGTTACAACACATAATAATCTTAATTTGATCATTCCCCGCTTAGAGTCAATTGACATTAAGTTTTATTATGAAGTTCAAGGCTTATTGTTATTATCCTCTTTACCCGACAGTTGGTCTCAAACAGTGATGCAGTTTGTAGTTCGTCTAAAAAAATTACTTTTGATTGGATTTGGGACCTGATTCTGGGAGAAGATTCGAGACGCAGAAGTTTAGGTGAATCATCAGGTAATATGTTAGTCACAGAAGGCGGAGGTAGGGGAAAACAACGAGGCGGTGGGAGTAGGAAGAGGAGTCAGTCTAAGACTCATAAATATATTGAATGCTAGAATTATAAAGAGAAGGGAAACTTCAGGAATCAGTGTCCGAATGGTAAGAAAGAATTGAATGTTACAGAAGACAACACAGATGATGGGGTCAATAGTGATGAGGCTTTGGTTTACAGTGTCGAGAGTAACGTTGATGATTGGGTGATGGATTCTGGTGCATCGTTTCATGCCACCAACTGTAGTGAAACGATGAAGAATCTAAAGTTTGAGGATTTTGGAAAGGTTCGACTTGTGAACGATGATATTTTAGAGGTTACGGGTATGAGAGAGATTGATTTGATAACTTTAGTCGGTACTTCTTGGACTTTGAAAGACGTGAGGGTTATTCCAAGTTTGAAGAAACGTTTGATTTCAAGTGGGAAGTTGGATGACCAGGGACACGATGCTAAGTTTGACAATGGGCAGTGGAAAGTAGTCAAAGAGAATCTCGTGGTTGCTTGTGGCAAGAAAATGAGTTCGTTGTATAAGGTCGACATGTCACCGAAAGTAGTGATCCAGTTTTGGTGAAAGACAAATCCAGTTCACAAAATATCGTGGGTAGAAGAATGTTTGTTTTGCAAGTAACAAACCCAAAGGCAAAGTGAAGAATCAGGATGAATGAGCTAGGAAGGTTAAATCAGTTGGAGGACATCGTGACAGCGGGAGCACAGGTCGTGTTCGGTTACTATTCCAGGTCTACAGTGGATTAAGAAACCAGTATTCCAGTTGTAAAAAATCTCTTTAGTAAATTACTCGCCGAACATGGAGAGTTGTTCTCAGGATATCTCAGGATCCATCAGTTCGCTATAGTGGGAGCCAGTAGGGAAAGAGAACGGGTCATGGCAATTTTAGCCATGATGATGTGTTGGAGCTTCGGGGAGCTTCAACAGGCCCTTCAGGTTCATTAAAAGAAGGTGGTAGCAACTAGAAGAATTTTAATGTACGGATTACATAAGTACAATCAGGAGTGTAGACGAGAGTGATCAAGACCTCCGAGTTGGAAATTGTTGGGTTCGTAGGCCTTGTGTGGCCCGGTTTATTATTTGAAGTCCAAAGGGCCGACAGGCGTAGTGTGGCCGAACCTAAGCCTGATCCGATTTAGATTTCTTGTTTAATAAGATACAAGCCCTAGTAGTAGCTCTATATATTTGATGTTTTGTACTTATAATCGTTGTTACTCAATAAAGAATACTTAGTTGCCACCCGTGAACGTAGGTCAGTTTAGACCAAACCACGTTAATTCCTCGTGTTCGTTATTGCTTTCGTGTTTGTGTTCAGTTCATGTGTGCGTTTAATCCTAACATTTTCATCGTTGACTATTGTTAGGCTTGATTTCGAAATCCTAGGCGGCGGCGGTGGTATTGCTTCACTCTCTTCTTGCCATCCCGTTACAATTAAACGTTCCCGAGAAACAACAAGTACGTCCCTTTTCTTCGTATGCGAACTCTAAAAATTAGGCACCGGTGTGACTGGTATCTATGCTCATTCACATTTTCCATGATCATACCGCGCTTTACAAGCACACATAGTAGTATTTGATTTGAATGTTAAACCGTTGATTGCAAAATTGATTTGATTTCAATTTACAACAAGAACTATTTATGCACGCATGTATTTGATTTTAATAATCAAGTTTGATAAACATGGCTTATAATCATTTGATTCAGTTATAATATTAGTTCTTAAGTGATGCTTGAGAAACACACATTTTGTAGAGTTGTGTTGTGTTTTTGTCAACAACTTGATAGCTTATTTTGCTGTAGGTAAAAGGCGGCCTTGGAGGGCTTTTCTCTTATATGGTCCAACCGGGACAGAAAAGTCATACTTGGCAAAGGCTGTTGCTACCGAATCAGACTCTACACTTTTCATGTGTTAAATCTAGTAAATATAGATTAAGTCTATGTTTTCTTATATAAATCCTACATACAACGTAACTCTCTTTTTTAGGTTTTATACTTTGTAGTTTGTACATACGAATTGTTGACAACTGTGGTTGATGATATCAGACTTTAGTCTAATTTACATAGATGCATATGTGTGTGGTATACATGGATAAGCACATATATATGCATGCATTGTGAGTATTTATGTAATATGCATATGTGCATACTGCTAAAGAAATTAACTAAAATTTATGTGTTAGTTGGATAAACACACAAACCCTAACTCGATTATGTAAGTATCATCCATAGTCGTCTATCTTAGGAAAATGTAAATCGTGTCATGATTGCTGGATTTTGCATAATCTAACTATTATATTAAATCAACACATAGTTTCCATATGGCCTTTAATTAAGCTATCCACATAGGATTCCACCTCAATAATTTCTAAAATTATAATTTACATCTAATTAGCTATTTAATTTTAATCTACCTATTTGTACTACTAAAACAAAATCATTTTTCTATAAGGTATGTTATTATGAATCCATAAAATAAAAATATGTTGTATTAAACATATTTTTAGACACATATATATATTTTAATATGCTTTTGAGACGGCTGGGTATGTTATTACATATATTGTTAAATTTAACCTTTTGATTGTATTTTTTTAACCATCCGTTTATTACACGGGCTATATCATAGTAATCAAATACATCTACTTAGGGCTGGGAGGGATTGGGCTACATGTTTTTCTTTGTACTTATAAGTAAAAGTTGGTAATGCTTATAATTATTATTGTTCCAAATAGTGAATGATCCGCACAATGTAGGATTTCAAATCAAACAAGTGATTGGTCTGCTACTTCAGGCATTTCTCTTAACATCCTACCAATCAATGGTTGCTTTACTTCTCTATTCACTCAATTATACCTCTTTGATGCTCATTTTAGGGTTCTTTGTATCTTTTAGGTCAATATATTTTATGAATTAATATGCTGGCGATTATCCTCGCTTTAACTTCATGAGATATCGATGATCCAAGTTTTGGCTTGGTGGGGTAATTTTCGGGTGGCACAGTTAATGTCTATTCCACCGTGATTGAGAAAACTACTCTCAAATAACTCCCTTATAAACTACGAATTGCTATCGATCAACAAAATACAACCCAAAGCCGAGTGGCTTTCGATTTCCATAGAAAATGGGTAGAAACTACTCACTGTGTTTGTATTTTAGATTATGAATATGAGATTGATGCCTCAATCAAAGTTTACAAGGGAGTTTTTTTGCCATCTTCACTATGTTTGCATTTAGTTTGCACTATATCTAGAAATAATTGTCAAACTAAGCATGCTGTAGTTGATGAACTGGAAGGCTATGTTCTTTGTTGAGTTATCCTTTTAAATTTAATAAGAATTTGATATTCAATGTTTCTAGGTATGATAATCAAACGAAATATACTTTTTGAAAGATAATAAAAGTAATGATGACCCACTGTTAGCTCAAAACTCAGTTCAAAAATCACTATAGGCAACAAACAAATGATTCCTAGATTATTATTCTAACAATTAGGTACATGGTGTGTATAAACAGGACTAATCGGGTTGGGTTAGCAGGCATATTACTTATCTCAAACTCGTCCCAAACCCGTGAAAAAGTTCAAAAGTAATCCCAAACCCGTTTCATACCCTAGCGGGACGGTAGTACCTGTCCCAAATGTTTCAGGTTTTAGGTTTTCTCATCGAGCTCGGGTTTCATTACCATCTTTGGGTGTTCACAGTTTGGTTTAAAACCACGAAAACACCCATTAGTTCATTTATTTTTGAAGCATTTGAGTTTAATTAAATTTAAATAGGTGAGAGCAAAGTGCAGTGGGCTCTTTTATAACTTAAATTTTATTATAATATACTCAACTACAATTAAAAGTTGAAAACATCATATGTTATTGTAGGTTTTGTTATTACATTTACGATTTTCATTTATTTAGTTTTTATAACAAGGTATCCTTCTTTTATTTATGTTGCTATGTAGGAAGTCATCATGAGTAAACAAGAAGTCATTGGAAACACCGGTAAGAAGGAACACCTCAAGTGGACAGAGATGAAGAAACACTAAGTTACCCCGGGCAGATTACGGATAATCTGGGGGTTAAATAGATGTTTCCCACGAGGGGTTAGATCCGGCAAAGATGGTTCTTCCGATAACTTGCAAAACAGACACCGTGAGCTCGTCACTGAGAAGGGGGGGGGGTACCTCCTTGTGACCACCCTCCGGCGTGAGAATCAGACTAGATTGCTCTTGAATATAAGTGTATATTAAGAGATTGCTAGAGCAGATATCAGGTATAAGATATAAGATACAAGATAAGATGAGATGATCATACCATTTGGGGTATTTATAGCCGAAGGTAGGTTTCCAAGAGGGTATAGCCGGTTGAATAGTATTCCTGTTCTACCAACTGTGGCCTACGCACGTGCCATGCTGGCAGTTGGTGGGTAGGCAGCGGCTGACAGTGACCAGGCCTGCTGTGTACTATTCCTTTTCCACCAACTGCAGGCTATGCACGTGGTATGACAGGAGTTGGTGAGTAGGTAGCGGCTAATAGTGACATACAGTACAAGAGCATGCTGCTCGCCATACTGTTGTCAATGGGCTGTCGTATCTCTGGTCAGATCTTTTGCCCATACCTCGTCAGGTACAGTACAAAAGATCTTCCAGTATCGTACGGACTGGCTCATTTGGGCGGGAGTATTCCCCCTCCCGCCTTTGTGCGGGATTGTTCCCGGCTTTGCTCATTCCTTCAGGTGACTACTGAATTATTGAGAGCTAAGTGCCTTGTGCGTGTAGCCTTGCTGCGCGGGTGGCCTTCCCTGATGGCTTGTATCCGCAGCTGCGGGAACAGGCGGAGTACACCATTGGGAGGCATTTCCTGCGGGAACAGCTTGCGTACTGCGCGTAAGGACGTCACGTCTCTGATCATGGTGGGTCCTGCGGATCCAGTTGGTTTCTGCGCAGACGTCTCTCTTCAAGGTGAGTCCTGTGGGTCCAACTGGGCTCTGCTGGGACCTACCTCTTCAAGTCCCCCCAGTCCAATGTTCTTCTCATGAGTGTTTAATAAGTGAGGTGAACTTTTGGACTTAAGCAAAGGGTTTTTGAAAAGGGTTTAGTTTTAAGGTTTTCCATGGGGATTCTTCCCGCGGAAGTCCTTATGTCACTTGCAGAAATTCCCGACTTTCCTGCTTGATCTTTGGGTATGATACGGGTAGGTCTGTAACCTCCTCGCAAGTCAGGAGCGTTGAGTCACACTTGTGTGGATTCTCCATGAGGTTTTGGTAGTTTTGAACATAGTGATCAATTATGTTAAAACCACCAATTCCATCTTGAAGCTTCAAACAATGTAGTTCTCGACGTTCACGCTATGCGGGGATGTTATTCCCGTTTCCGCAAGCATTGCCCAGAAGATCCTTCTTGGTTTCAATTCCCTGCGGAGCGCTAGGTATGTGAAGGGTTTTGCCTTGACACTGTACCCGCACTCGTCTTACGGTTACTTTACTTCCAAGGTATTCCTGGCGTCAATTCCCTGCGGGTGCTAAGTATGTTAAGGGTTTTGCCTTAACACTGTACTCGCACCTGTCTTACAGTTACTTGGTTGCCAAGGTAAGGGGTATTTTCCCGCTTACTTTTGAATCTTTTTGAAATTTTGAAATTCGAAGAGTTGGTGAAAGGATAAGAACAGTCCAAACTGTTGAAACGTCGTCCGACGGTTTCTTCTGACTGTGTCAGGACGTGCAGGAAGTTATGGTGACGTGACAGTACATGGTCATTCCAGACGCTTTTTCAGGCGCGTGGGCGCGATTTTTCGGGCGCGTGGCCGCGAAATTAATGGCACGCGTCCTTTCAACAGCTGTTGCCAGCTTGCTCTTGGCCACGTGTCATAGTTTCATTGCACCTGCGATTTCTCTCTCTTCCGCATTAAATTCATCGCATTGATTGCGATTAGTATATAAAGGGGGAGAGGGTCCTCTGTAATCCACACTTTCACTTTTCTCTTCATCTTCAAAACGATTTCCGGCGAATACCCACCTTTTCAGTCGAGCATTCTCTTGAAATCGTTCTCTTCTTTCATACCTGCAAGATGTCTTCTGCTCACGATCTTGAGGCTACAGCCCAGGAGGCTGGGGTGTACGCCGAGAACCCGTCATCCACGTCCGACAAGGATGACAAGAGTACTGCTGGCGAGTGCCAGTGTGCTCTGCCTGTCGATCTATATCAGTACATCGTTAGGAAGTTCATGCTCGAGTCTTTCGAGCCTGAGTTTCCTGAACCTCACCAGACGGTGTATGATGCCCCCAGAGGCAAGATCAGGGTATATGCCGCATTCTTTGTCTATGGGAATCTTAGGTTCCCCTTGACGAAGTTTGTGTACCGTGTTCTGGAGAGGCACGGTGTACACCTGACCGAGGTACACCCGATGGCGATCGCAAAGATTCGCCACTTCGAGTGGGTGTGCCGGATTCTGGGCGTTGAGCCCTTCGTCGACCGCCTGATGACCTTCTACTCTTGGAGGTGCATCCAGGGGTGGTATACTCTGATAACCCGGATCAAGGGTTTGAAGATTTGCGCAACCGAGCGCAGTCTTCGTTCATGGAAGCGGGAGTTCTTTTATATCTCCGCTCGCGCCATCCCCCTTGCCATGAAGTTCAAGAATGGGCAAGCACTCCCCAGCCTTCACGCCTCCAACTACCAGGAGGCGGAATGGTTCTCAAAGATTTCCCGAGTCCAATCTCCGGTTTACCGCTTTGCGGAGTCCGGGATGGTGATGCTCCGGATGAGCCGGGTGTGGAAGGATGCGGAGGCGCAAAAGATCCCGATCGTCCTTGAATACGGTTTGAACTCTGTCCCTTACGGTATGCTCTGTCTTCTTTGTTTATATAGGTTTGTCTTCTAACTGTTTTTCTTTTATTTCAGAGGTGAACGACTTGCAGTCGCTCCTGCATCCGCGGGAGGCTGATAGTCCCGCTCGGATGGGTACTCGTGCTCTAGATGAGAACGAGTTGCCCATCCTTGAACAGACGGCGGATCGGTTCGTGGAGGTCTACCCGCCAGGCCACGAGATCCTGAGCGCCAGGCGGCCAGGTAAGGAGTTATTCAACCCTCGACCCCTCAATGCTGAAACCTCTGCTGGAATTCCTCTAATCTTGTGTTCTGATGAGGAATCCGCAGATGGTCCTCCGTTGGTGCGGAAGAAGAAGGCTGCCGGTGGGAAGGGGAAGGCGAAGGTTGCCTCCACTGCCGATCCGGTGCCTCGGTCTGATTCAGAGACTGAGAGCGAGGAGGTGGCGGGGAACCCTGGTGGTGATAAGACCACTGCTCCGGAGGCTGAGACGACCGTCACCTCCGAGCAGCCCAGGACAACGACGGTGAGCGGCGTGAAGAGGCCGGCTCCATCGGGTTCGTCCCCGCCTGTTCGCACTTTTTGGCTCAAGAAAACTCGTAAGTACAAACTTCATTTACTTTTTAACTTCATATCTTTCCGCCATTATACTTATATC
This sequence comes from Bidens hawaiensis, assembly GCF_021521415.1. Taxonomy (NCBI): domain Eukaryota; kingdom Viridiplantae; phylum Streptophyta; class Magnoliopsida; order Asterales; family Asteraceae; genus Bidens; species Bidens hawaiensis. The sequence goes on from NW_027498938.1 coordinate 69,903, forward strand.
TTCTTTGTGCAGGCGTGGATGCTACCGCATTCCAGGGTGGAGCGGGGAGGAGCACCTCCGGACCCATGAAGGTAGGTTTGGTCAACCTACCTGAGGCGATGACCCAGGCGGCTGCGCCTGCTTCAGTTGGTTCAGTTGCTCACCCAGTTGAGCCAACTGTTCCAACTGCGATGACATCACCGCCGGCTGTCAGTGCCATATTTACTGAATCTTTCACTGAGCCGGCGGTGACTGTTTCTGCGGATTCCTCCGCAGCGGCGACCACGGTTGTGAGTTCACCTACGGTGAGTTCACCTCCGTTGGTTTCTACTACCGCGGCGGCCTTCACCATGCCTCCTCCGTCATCGGCAACGACGGCCGATCCTTCAGGTATGCTTGGGGCTTCTCGCCAACCTCTGCCTCCTTCCCATCTGCCTGACCTCTTGGACGGATTTCCCTTGGGTTCAGGTGATGGGTTGGCGGCTATCGGCCTGTTGTCGACCCTACAGGTGCGTAGGGTTCTTTTGGCCTTTTTTTTTATTTTTTTATTTATATCATCTTTTCCTAACTGCTTTTTGTTTTTTGCAGTGTCGGATTCCAATGAAGTGTATGTTCCACGATGGAACATCCGCCGAGGAACAACCCTTCGCACGCCTGTGGAGTGCGTGGAGTGGGCTCGTCACGCAGCTCCCAGTGGTGCGTTGGGGGAAGCCATGGCTAGCTACCAGGAGGGTAGGCTAACCAATGAGCTTCGGGTTCTCCTGGCCCGGATGCAGCCGCGCGTCGAGCTGCTTTGTCGTGAAAACGACAAGTTAAAAGCAGCTCGCATCCAAGAAGTAGCTCAGGCGCGGGCTGTCCGGGAGGAGAATAGGAGGCTTACCGCAGTGGCTGCGGAAAAGGAGAAGGCCTTCAAGGCCCTGGAGGTTGAAGTTCAGGCCCGGCTCGAGGCCCGTTCCAAGGCTGCCCAAGCTGTTAACGAATAGCTTCGGCTGGCTAAGGAAACTGCACGGAACGCAACCGAGAGGGCCACCAAGGCTGAAGCTGTTGCTGAGCCTTTACGCCTCGAGAATGAGGAACTTAAAGCCAAACTAGAGGCGCTCCAACAGGCTCATGATGCCTTGGCGATGGAAGACGCCAAGAAGCTCCAAGAGATCTTGGACCAGAGGGGCGTGCTTGACCACACTGAGCGGAAGCTAAAGGGCGTTGAAGAGGCTGCTGCAAAGGAAGTGTTGCTTGCCAACCTCAATAAAAGTGAAGCCGAACGCGCCCGTAACCAAGCTCAAGCCGCCCTCCAAGAGGCTCTGGTTGCCAAGGAATGGCTTCTTCGAGAAGCGTTGTCTCAGGTAAGCTTAACTTCATAATGTCGTTACGCTTTTCTTTGTAAATAGAAAAGGTTTTGATACTTGTATTTTTTCTTTTTGTAGGTTGTGCATCGGGTCTTCACGGATACGTCTTATGACGATGCTATGAGCGCAGCCCTCAACGCTTCTCATGAGGATGGGGAAAAGGCCGGCTTCCTGCTTGGTCTAGGGTTCGTTGAGAAAGGCATCCCGCCTTCCAACTTCCCTTTATTTGATGTGGATACTGAAGCTGTATACGACCAAGCAGTGAATCAGTATGCCGCCTTCCCGCATCCAGTGGTGGAGAAGGTAAACGAAGTTGCCGCTGCTGATGATGGGCTAGCTATCCTTAAAGCTTTCATTGAACCGCCACACTCTACTGATGGTGCGGGTCCAAGTGGAAGTGGTCCTGAGGCTTGATCCTGAAGATCCCTTTCCACCATTAGAGTAGATTTTTATTTTTGTATGGCTTCTTTTTTATGCGGGTATGTACCCAGCAATCTTTGTAATATTTGAATTTCGATGGAACAAAGATTATTTGCCAATCCCTTGCCTTGTTTATTTCACGCATATTCTGATTTAACTTAGCAATTTCTTTAGTACTTAGATAATTTAACTTTTCAACGTGGTAGATAATAAGTTAAAGTTTTGCGTCCTCTTTCATGATTGTGCGGATAAGACCGTCACTTGCACTTAGTAGGATGGCTAAACTTTACCTATATCTGACCTGCGTGGAAGTTTTCCTCATCTTTTCCTTTGAAATTTTCTAAGTGTTTAGAATAAGTTAACCTTTGAACGTGGTAGATAATAGGTTGGAGTTTTGCTTCCTCGTTCGTGATTGTGCGGGTAAGACCGTCACTTGCACTTAGTAGGATGGCTAAACTTTACCTACATCTAACCTGCGTGGAGGTTTTCCTCATCCTTCTGTTAGAAATTTTCTAAAGTATTTTGAATAAGTTAACCGTTCGACGCGCGGTTGTCAATAGGTTCGGTTTCCTCTCATGATTTGTGCGGTTAGGACCGGCACTTTCATTTAGTGGGATGACCAAAGTTTACCTATGACTGACCTGCGTGAAGGTTTACCGTTTTTTGGGTTTATGCGGGTTTTGCCGCCTTCCCCACGCAACGACTTTCCACGTAATTATGCGGTGAGTACCGGCATCAGTGTTGAATAAATTAACCGTTCGACGCGCGGTTGTTAATAGGTTAGTGTTCAGTTTCCTCTATCATGATACGTGCGGATAGACCGGCACTTTCATTTAGTGGGATGACTGAACTTTACCTTTAACTGACCTGCGTGAAGGTTTGCCGTTTTTTGGGTTTATGCGGGTTTTGCCGCCTTCCCCACGTAACGACTTTCCACGTAATTATGCGGTGAAAACCGGCATATCCGTGTGGAAAGTTCATAAGTATAAATATAAAATCATCAGCGTCGATGTTCTAAGGAGAATCATTTCCATTAGAAGTGGCTCTGGGCCTTTTCTTTACAAATTTGGAATTGATCTACATGCAAACTGTGTAATTGAGCTCCCTTCCATGTTGTTGGGATGGGAGTGCCATCGAGCAGATATGCACCTGGTTCGGGATCTCGTTGTTTACGCATTATGTAGTCTCCGGCATTGAAGCTGCAATTTTATTCGTGTTTTCCCCAGCTGGGGTTCTACACGCATCAGCCTGCTCAGCGTTCGTTACGCCACGAGGTGTGCGAGCGTCCCATCTCTGACAAATGCTTCGACGATGTCCTTTACGTCTGTGCATTCTTCAGTGTTGTGGCCTTTTGTCCTGTGAAAGTCACAGTATTTGCTCCGATCAGCATTGTGACGATGTCGGATTATTGGAGCCTTTGGCCATGGGAGCTCCTCAGTGGCGAATATCTCGGTGACGCTTTTGGTGAGTGGCGTCCATCTGGAGTTCTGGTTCGACTGTACGTTATCCCTTCCGCCTAACCGATGTTGCAAGTCGGATGAGGTGTCAAAGTTTACCCTTGACTGCCAAATGCCTAGCTTCCGCTTTTTGTTTAGTCGGGCGGTAAGGACGTTGTCTTCTCTTGTTTTCTGGGTGTAGAGGTTTGTGCTCTGGGGGAGGTCTCTACCCAGTTGCTTCTCCGTTTCCGCAAAGCGTTTAGCTGCTGTCATGATGGCATCCCATGTGGATGGCATGCCATCTTTACCTGTTAAGGTGCGGATGAGCTCTGGGTCGTTCGCGCCCTAGATGAAAGCAGCGCGAACAAGATCTTCGCTAATATTACCCAGACTTAGCTTCTTTGAGTTGAAGCGAGTGATGAAGTCTGGCAAAGATTCATCTTCCTCTCGAATGCATTTGAGGATTGTCCATTGCTCTTCGGTATACTTTCTTTGTTGGCTGAAGTGTTGGCTAAATTTTTGCTGGAAGTCTTCCCAATCGTAGATGTGGTGGACCGGTAGATGATCGAACCACGCTCTAGCTGCCCCAACAAGCGTCATTTGGAACATGTAACACCACGTAGGTTCCGTCCAACTACTGACGGTTGCCCCCGCTATGAACCTGTTCAAATGATCGTCTGGATCAGATATACCATCGTAAGTGCCGATGTTGGACATCTGTTTGGCACTTTTCGGGACGATTGCTTCCGCAATGTCCCTTGCAAATTTGGACGTTCCTGCCTTTGCAGCAGTTGGTGTAAATGTTTTGGAGAAGTCACGTGGGTTTCCACCTGCGTTTTTTGGTTTGAAGGCTTCTCCAAAACGCCTTCTCTGTTGGGAGTCCGTTTCCTTACGCTTCCCTTTCGCCCTATGACGAGGGTTTGCGTCACTATCGGATTCCTCCGAATCATTGTCCCAGTACTCTCCGAATTCATCAGGCTGTTGGAGTGAACGTAAGCGTTCATCCAACACGGCTTGGAATTATTTTTGACGTGCTTCCGCCAACGCTTTAACTTCATCGAGTGTTTGGCGGGGGAGCCTCGTTCGTTGTCTCTCTAACTGGGTATCGGTGAATCCCAGTGAGCGATTATTTACTGCACTTGCCCCTGCTTGGGTAACTGGGGTAGTGTTCGTAAAATTTACTGCACTTGCCCCGGCTTGGGTAACCGGGGTAGTGTTCGTAAAAACTGTGTAGTCGCCGGTATTCCCCTCAGTAGCTGGGGTTGTGGTTACCGGAGTTTCTTTAACCATCTTTCCAGAAGTTTGAAAAAACTGAAAAGAAATGAAGTTCTAGCTTTTATGCACGGATGGCGCCAATGAAAAAACACTAAGTTACCCCGGGCAGATTACGGATAATCTGGGGGTTAAATAGATGTTTCCCACGAGGGGTTAGATCCGGCAAAGATGGTTCTTCCGATAACCTGCAAAACAGACACCGTGAGCTCGTCACTGAGAAGGGGGGGGGGTACCTTCTTGTGACCACCCTCCGGCGTGAGAATCAGACTAGATTGCTCTTGAATATAAGTGTATATTAAGAGATTGCTAGAGCAGATATCAGGTATAAGATATAAGATACAAGATAAGATGAGATGATCATACCATTTGGGGTATTTATAGCCGAAGGTAGGTTTCCAAGAGGGTATAGCCGGTTGAATAGTATTCCTGTTCTACCAACTGTGGCCTACGCACGTGCCATGCTGGCAGTTGGTGGGTAGGCAGCGGCTGACAGTGACCAGGCCTGCTGTGTACTATTCCTTTTCCACCAACTGCAGGCTATGCACGTGGTATGACAGGAGTTGGTGAGTAGGTAGCGGCTAATAGTGACATACAGTACAAGAGCATGCTGCTCGCCATACTGTTGTCAATGGGCTGTCGTATCTCTGGTCAGATCTTTTGCCCATACCTCGTCAGGTACAGTACAAAAGATCTTCCAGTATCGTACGGACTGGCTCATTTGGGCGGGAGTATTCCCCCTCCCGCCTTTGTGCTGGATTGTTCCCCGGCTTTGCTCATTCCTTCAGGTGACTACTGAATTATTGAGAGCTAAGTGCCTTGTGCGTGTAGCCTTGCTGCGCGGGTGGCCTTCCCTGATGGCTTGTATCCGCAGCTGCGGGAACAGGCGGAGTACACCATTGGGAGGCATTTCCTACGGGAACAGCTTGCGTACTGCGCGTAAGGACGTCACGTCTCTGAGCATAGTGGGTCCTGCGGATCCAGTTGGTTTCTGCGCAGACGTCTCTCTTCAAGGTGAGTCCTGTGGGTCCAACTGGGCTCTGCTGGGACCTACCTCTTCACCCACTGTTAGCTCAAAACTCAGTTCAAAAATCACTATAGGCAACAAACAAATGATTCCTAGATTATTATTCTAACAATTAGGTACATGGTGTGTATAAACAGGACTAATCGGGTTGGGTTAGCAGGCATATTACTTATCTCAAACTCGTCCCAAACCCGTGAAAAAGTTCAAAAGTAATCCCAAACCCGTTTCATACCCTAGCGGGACGGTAGTACCTGTCCCAAATGTTTCAGGTTTTAGGTTTTCTCATTGAGCTCGGGTTTCATTACCATCTTTGGGTGTTCACAGTTTGGTTTAAAACCACGAAAACACCCATTAGTTCATTTATTTTTGAAGCATTTGAGTTTAATTAAATTTAAATAGGTGAGAGCAAAGTGCAGTGGGCTCTTTTATAACTTAAATTTTATTATAATATACTCAACTACAATTAAAAGTTGAAAACATCATATGTTATTGTAGGTTTTGTTATTACATTTACGATTTTCATTTATTTAGTTTTTATAACAAGGTATCCTTCTTTTATTTATGTTGCTATGTAGGAAGTTATCATGAGTAAACAAGAAGTCATTGGAAACACCGGTAAGAAGGAACACTTCAAGTGGACAGAGATGATAGATGATGCATTCATTCAAGCGATGATAACACAAAAAGATAAGGGCTATAGGATAAATGGGACATTAACCTCACAAGCGTACACTAATATGATTGAGGAGCTAACTACAAAGCTTCAAATGAATATTACCAAAAATCATCTGAAGCATTGTTTGAAAACGTTGAAAGAGCATTTTTCTCAATGGTATGATATGTTTCAAGGAACATCATTAAGTGGTTTCTCATGAAATTCTGAGACTCAGCTAATTAAGGCGGAGGACGAAGTATGGGACAAATTAATAGCCATAAGCATTTTAAGCACTTTAGTTGTTTTCTTAAATAGTTACGTAATGAATTATAATACTATTATATTTATTTAGTTAAACAGTCAAAGCCTGATGAATGTTGAAGACAAAAAGAATGTCAAACCACAATAATTTGCTAGAACAATTTGGAATTGAAAGGGCATCCGGTGCACATGCTGAAACCGCTAAACAAAGAAATGCTCAATTGCAAAAGAATGACAATATTTAAGTAAAGACAATTGCTGAATTGGATGGCTTACTAGCATTCGAAGAAGTGACTTTGGAGAATAATTGCAATTTTGATGATGATATTCAAGTGTTAAATTCTCTGCTTTCTTCACTTGAGCCGTCTTCAAATGCAAAAAAATGTAAAAGTAAAAAAAGAAAACTCGAACAAGAAGATGAATCATTTAACTTGATGCTTGTGAATTGTCTTGACAATGTGGCTGATGCTATTTCAAAAGGAAATAAAATCTTGGTAGAAACAAACAAAATATTTGATCGAGCTTATCATCGCGAGTTTACTGTTGAGGAAATTTGTAAGGAATTAGAGCCATTAGGTTTGGAACCCCATGAAATACCGGACATACACTTTAATTTATTTGGCTAACAATCAAGCAAAAGCATGGACATTGTTTAGTTGTCCTCTTCAGATGCGCGTGGGTATATTGAAATGTATGATGAGGGATGGTAAGTAAGCGAGTTTAGGAAATGGTGGCATTCCTAGTAGTTTTAGGTTATGGATTTGATGTTTTTAGTGGTCATCATTAGATGCCCATGTATTTTTTTGTTAATTCAGGCAAAGATGACATTGTTAATAGTTGTTGGTTATATATTTTGATACTAATATTAGTTGTCATCTTTAGATTGTTATGTATTTTTTTTATTACTTAGGCAAAGATGAAATTGTTAGTAGTAGTTGGTTATAGATGTTGTAAACAATTATCATTTATCATTTGGTTATGATGAAATGATTACTTTTATACATATATTGATTCTTAGCTTTGTTATTTTGTTTGGGCTGTTGCAGTGCAGAAAATGAGAGAATAGAGACATTTTATTACAATCTGTTTGGGCTTATTGTATTTATGATATCGAAACACATGCTGCTTACTCTATGATTTTTATACATGAAGACATTGATTTATTGCATTTTTTGGTTTAGATTCAGATTTTCAATTTCAATTACTTCCACTATCCTACCAAGTCTTATCATTTTGAATGTTACTGTACCCAATAATTTGTATTCCCAATTGCGTGTTGTTGAATAGAGTGAGGTTTTTTTAAAAGATCATAGAAACAATAATGAAGAATGAAAAGCAATGTCACCTAAAGATATTCTAAGGATATAATGATAAAATTTTAACTTCTTTTTCTTAAAAAATGGGAAGTAATGTTCACTTTCCTATCCTATAAAAAATGAGAAGTAATGTTCACCTAAAGGTATAATAATAAAATTTTAACTTCATTTTCTTTTTCTTTTCCTTCCAAAAAAATGGAAGAAAACATAAGTTTTCTTTCCTTTCCTCCCTTTTCATTAAACCTAAAAACACAAATAGTATTAATTCTTAAACCTTTTCTTCTTAAGAATATCCTCCTAATTCTTTAGGGCCACACTTTATCACGGGGCTGATCCTCCGTTGTGGGTAAAACGGGAAAGCCATAATAATCTAACTCCCAACCAACTTTTTTGATAAATTTACGTTTTATTTACTCTATTATATAACATACTAAGGAATTAAGGATATTTATGCTACACGTATGCAAGAACGAAAATAATAAATAAACAAATAATTAAATCGATACTTATTTTTTACCCTCTTACGGTTTTACCACATTACTTATGCTATATTTAACCGAAGCCACCTCGAAAACTATTAATCTAATGTTTTAACATCTATCCTTCATCCTACTATCCATTCTACAAGTTCCATCTTCTCTCCTCTTCTCTTCTTCAATAGTTCAATATGCCCATAAACGTTCCCTCTCAACCACCACACCGCCACCACCCGCCGCCGCCCTCCTCTCCCGCTTGGAAATACGACGTCGTATTCCCAAAATCTCTTAGTAAATTACACTCTTGCCCCTCCCGATACTCCGTTCTCTGGTTACCATCTTGTGCCACCAAAGAACAATCCGCGGACAAGCAACGAGCATGTCGTGACGCCGCCACCTGGATTTGGGACGGAGAGAGGTCAGCTGTAGTGGGAATGTTCGGCGGATGGGTTGGGAAGTTAATTATTGCGGACGGACCACGTAGACAAAAGAGCGCGGCGTCATAAGCTCGAGCCGCCTCCTCAGCCGTGTCGTAAGATCCCAACCATATTCGGTCACGGCTGTTCGGTTGCCGAACCTCCGCGACCCACTTGCCCCATTTCCTCATTCTAACACCCTTGTAACCCCCTTCCTTTTTCTCCGTTCTACCACCACCTCCGCTAGGCTTCACCATTATTATATAACAATAATAATTAGTATTATTGTTGTTAATATTAATTACTAGCTAGCAAATCTGCACATCAATGATCAGCCTAGCTAGCCAGCTATATATCCATGTTTATATAGGATATATATACGTATATGTGATGGCAAGAGGCATGTTGTGATGTGGAATCAGAGAGCATATGACACGTAGAAGTTGAGTTGTTGTTCAATAAAGGACAAATGAAGGAAGTCAATTGAACCTTAGGGTTACACGGATGCATCAAGACACGTGTACGAAGAGTAGGATGGGTGTACGTGGAGAGGTGAGAACACGTGGACCGTATTTGCAACCACACGTGTTGAAAGGATATCCAGAACCGAATTTAGGGATCATTAAACGCGAAAATAACACTGAAAGTTTGTTATTGCTTAGGTTGTTATAAAAAAAATATCTTGTGTTTTTATTATAATTAAAAGTTTCATATCAATACATTTTAATTTTAATATAAAATAGTGAAAATTAATTTGTTATTATTAGCAAGTTTGTTTTTATAACTGTTTGCTATTATTTTTCTGTTTGTATTTGCTGATTTCTGATTATGAGACGTTATAAATATTTTTTTTGTTTTTTTTTGAAAGACCAACTAAATAACGCTGGATACTCCATACACGGCCTCCAATGGCTAAAGGTAGCCCGAGCCGGCCACGAGTCCAGACGGACAGAGTCCCTAGAGGTCCACCTATTGAGGGTTCCCCAGATAAAACCCGACCCCCACGCCCGCCAAACGGCACGACAGCGAGGAGTTGGTAAAACCGGGTGAGATCAGGACTCGAACCCTGGCAAGCCAGGGTTATCCCTCATATCTCCCATATAAGTATTTGTTGATTTACAATTTTTTTTGTTATTATTCGGTTTTTTTCTTATGTTATAAGTATTTGTTGTTACTATTTTCTTGTTGATTTTTGATTATGTTATAATTGTTGGATTTTTTCTTTATTATTATAAAATATTGTTCATATAGTTTGATATCATAGTTGATATTGCTTCATATGTCTCATTTTTGGTATATTAGGATTGTTTCGTACGTTCTCATGTTAAGATTATTTTGTATATGAACATTCTCTATAATAAAAATATAAACATAGTTAGGTATATATAAAGACTAAATATATATTGACGTTTATGTTTTCATATTTTTTAGACCTAATTGTGTATGGTTGTCGGTTGACAGGTTAAAATGCTTAATCTAAACATGACAATATAGTTATATTGTGTTAAAAAAAGTCAACTTTAACCCAAAGATTATGTCTAATATTAAGATCTAGATTACAAACAGAAACCAATAATCTATAGATGATATTACTATAAAGTACAAAGGCAATATACACTCTAGAAACCTACAACCTAAACATGATTTATACTACCAACTCCAAAGTGCAAGACTAAACTTTAAAATCGTCATAACCACACAAATAGATAAAGATAAAACAACAAACTCAAAATATTCATATAGATCATAAGTGATTAAAGCATGAATTTACCAAGACAAAGCAAGTTTTCATAGATTATTCATCAAAAGGTTTTCATAGATTATTCATTAAAGCAAGTCAAAACTCATCTAGTACCTAAGTAATATATAAGTTTAGCCTAACATGATGTTGAAACAAAATAACACGTAGATATAATATGTTCAATTATTCAACACAAAATCAGAAAACAAAAAACTCATAAAATGATCCCCCAATGCGTTAATCATCGACACATGCGATTCTTCTCCAAGTTATGTGATTTTTCCTCCAAAGCCCTTCTATTTGGCCGTCAATTTCTCTAAATCCTCATTTTTTTTAGGTTTTCCGCCCCGAGTTACGACCCATATGAAGACGCTTCGCATCGCGACTTATTCTTCGTATATCATTAGCCAATTGGTATGGTCAATCTAACATCCGTTTTAATCTAATAATAATATAAGACTTATTATTATTGATTATTTAATATGAATCATGGACTTGGATTAAAAATATAGACCATGCTTGGGAAGCCCATGTACATTGATATAAATATTCAACCTTTAAACCCTATTTCTCATCCAATCATTTCATCTTCAAACACACACACACATATACTCTCTATTTCACATCTCCATAATTCCGAGTTTAAGGTTTCAAGAAAGATTTAGGCTCGTTTTTTGTTCGTTGAAAGCAAGAAAACATAAAGCAAAACTCGTCTATAATCCAAGATCCAAACCGGGTTCATCTAATATATGTTCTAGTTGAAAAGGGAGGTTCTTATATATGATCTTAGATTAAATTAAACTTTGTGAGTTTTTAGATCTAGTATCTTAGATTAATAAAGTGGCAAAGTTTGTTTAAAACAAGCTAGATAGACCGGTTCGGGTTAAGCGAGTAAAGTTAGGCTAGTAAAAAAGGTTTCTCTTTTGCGAACCGTTAGCTCAAAACTTGAAGGGATAGTAGATCGGGTCTCGTATGTTGATAAAAACCCAAACTTGATCGTAAAGGAGCTTAGCATTTGATCGAAAATGTTTAATATAAAAAAAATGAAAGTTTTAAAATATAGAAAGATAAAGGAGGACGCGGGTATAAATGTGAATATTAACAAATCTAAACATAGAATTAAAGGTAGCATGGTGGGACTAAACTAGGGGTCAAAGGTTCGAATCTCACCTACAACATATAATTTTTGTTTGTGCGAACTAGTATTCCAAGCCGAGTTGTTCACAAGCCCAACATTCGATTTCGGGTCCAAGGCCCATATGCGATTGCGAATCCAAGGCCCACATGCGATTGCTATTGGGCCTAGCCCATCTCCGATTGTGATGAACTAAACTAACAAACTCCGTTAGTCCAGTTAGTGGTTTTAGTTAAATCTAAAGGTTTACAAGGAAATAGTTAATCGTGGTTAACCCCGTTAATAAATAAAGTTAGAAACTAGACTAGACCTTAACTAACAAGGTCCGTTGATCTAGTTAACTTACGCAACCTCGTTTAACTTGGTTAAGTTAGTTCAACTAACCTTATTAAATAAAGTAACCCCATTAGATCCGTTAGACTTAACTAACTAGTTTAGTTTATCCAGTTAGCTTGCTTAACTCCGTTAACTAAGTTAATTTAGTTCACTAACTTGGTTAGTTATGTGTAGACAATTATGTGGTTAATTAATGCTTGTATATGTAAACAATTAGTCGTGCCCAGGTAAGGAAGAGATTTACAATCAATTCAGAACATATGATCCTTATGAGTTTCTATCTCCTTTTTCGTTAAATTGTTTTGGGGTGGTATGCATACTTGTAAGAAAATAATTTACATACGTCATTTAAATATAATTGTATATTGTAAGAATATGCCGTATGTGTTTATTGATTTATTGCATGGGGAATTCTAGGGACACCCATACCTTTTTGCTAAAAAAAACCACCAATACGCCCTTTATAGGGCTATACGTGGCGTATAGGGTCCCGTATACCCCCGTATGGTCCTATACGGGGCTTATAGGGCCCAGTATAGCCTTATACGAGGCTTATAGGGGGTGTCTGGGTGTCTCTAGCAGGACCTAAAAACTATCGTATACGATTGTAAGAGTTGTAGAATGGATGAAATGCAAGAGTTAGGGTGGCAGATATTTATAATATATGTGCAAGAGTTAGGGCGACAGACCCTTATAGCATATGTGAAAGAGTTCGGGCGGCATACCATTCTATTATTTGTGCAAGAGTTAGAGTGGCAAACTCTATAATATCTGTGGAAGACTTAGGGCGGCAAAGCCTTCTAATATCTGTCCAAGACTGTTAGAGTATAATGTAAGAATATATAAGAGGTAAGAATGTAAGTACAGGTTGTAAGTCAGAATAGTATCTTCGGATGCGATGTATGCATGTGTAAGAATAGCATGTGACTTGTTTACACTAGAATTCATTCAGCGTAGCTGACTTTTAGTATGCATGCACGCAAATAGGATGAGACAACAAGTTTGAAGAGCACACATGGCATTGAAGGATCAATACTGGCATTAGAAGAAGGAAGAGTTTTATCATGTTTTGATTATGCTTTAAACTTAAGACAAGTTTCTAATTTTTGTTTGAAAGAGATTTAAATGTTTTGGAATAATGAATGATTGAAGTATTATTATTTTACAAATATTTTAGTTAACTCTGACTTTAAAATCGTGTTTATGAGTAAATCCAACATCAAGCAAGGCGTCCGGGTTTGGGGCTTCACAGTCAACAAAAACTATCTATACGGTTAGTATAGAATATACGACCCGCATGTTTTTTATTTTCTTGAATTCTACATTTTTCCCATATATCTTCATTTCGTCTTTGCCTTTTTAGCTTGGTTTTCTTCCAATTTTTTAAAAAAATGTACACATTACCTGCAAATTCAGCAATCGTGTAATAAATAACAAAGAGCCATGAACATGAGATAAGAAGCAGGTTAAAATATAAGAAAATGTGTAGATATAAAATGTATGTTTATTCACATATTAGCATGTTATTGCCCCAAGAAGCAGACACACTCATAAATATGTTTTTCGGCTGAGGAAATAGGAGCATTTACATATTTCCCCTTCCTAAACTTTGAAATTACATATTTCCCCAAATCATGCTTAAAGAGCATTATACATTTTGCATTAAAAACTTGTATTTTGGGAAAATAATTAATTTCAAAGAGTTAGAAAGGGGAAATATGTAAAAATCCCGAGGAAATAAAAGTGGTAGTTTGGCACTGCGATAACTGTGATAAGGCTCTAGGTTCCGACTATTTCTTTTTCTTCTTTCAAATCATTTTAGGATATTCTAACACCAAACTTCCAGCACATGTTGAACGATTGCTACTTATTGGGTATCCTTAGCCACATATTTAACTCCTCATTTTCTTCGAACCTCTAACCTTTCGTGAAGGATTCATATTTTTTAAGAAATTTATGTGCGTAGAAAGAATAGTTGACGAATTTGTGAGGATAAAATGTTAATTGTTTAGTTTTATATAGATTGAATTTAGTTGTATTTTTTTTATTATGACCGTTGGAAGAGAGTGTGGGGGTCGTCATGGGGTGGGGTTGTTTTTGGTCTGGCCCGAAGTGTACGGGGCGATGTTCCTACGTTGGGCCGAGTCCACTCGAAGACACTCCGTCTGGCCTTAAAATTCATAAGTGATACTTCAAGTTAAAACAATATTAGTTACTCACTAGATAATCTTGTTCTTTTAAAATTCACGAATCATGTAGCAGCCTATGTGCAAGGCAGTTCCAAGCAGGGGCAGATCTAGCTTATAAGCATGCGTATCTAGCGCTGTAAACGAACCGAATGAACATGAACAAGGCCTTGTTCATGTTCGTTCCTTAAGAAAATAATGTGTTTACGAACGGTTCACGAACACTTACCGAACGAGATTTTGTGTTCGTGTTCGTTCGTTAAGAAAGTTAATGTGCTCACGAATGGTTCACGAACACAAATAAAATAGACAGGGACTAGAGATTGAGACTGGTATATTCAATAATGTGAATAGTGAAAGCTTATAAACGAATCGAATGAACATGAATAAGGGCATGCTCGTATTCGTTCATTTAACTTTAAAAGAACACGGACACTTTAATCGAACAAATATTGATGTTCATGTTTGTTTATTTAAAAATGGACATTTGTGTTTGTTTATGTTCATTTTTTTAAATCTAAACGAACATAACTGAACAAAGATAAACGAACATATATAAACAAATGTAAATGAACACAAACTAACATAAACGAACTTAAATGAACACAAATGAACAAATATAATTCCTTTAAGCAGATGACTTATCCAAATAATATTTTAATTATTTTCTATTAATACATAAATGAGCATAAATAAACAAACATAAATGAATATAAATAAACAAATATAAACGAACGTTCATGAACATAAATGAACAAGCAAAACATGTGTTCAAGTTTGTTTGTTAAATTACGCGAACACAAATTTTTTGTTCATGCTTGTTCATTTATTAAATAAACGAACATTAACAAACTTCCCGCCGAACGGTTCACGAACAGTTTACCGAACGTTCGGTTCGTTTACAGGCCTATGTGTATCCCGAAATATCCCTCAACTTAATTTCTTGGCGAAATGTGAAAGTGATGCAAAAAAATTTTCTTCTTCGTTTTTCGTTTTATGTATTCGAATAAACGTCAACAAATATTTGGATCCCTACTAGTTCCAAGTGTTCCTCATCGTTCCTGGTCTAAGTGTTATTCACCAAGGTATGATTTGGGTACATGATACTTTTGGTTTATGCTTATATAGTTACACACACTGTATTCTGAGTATGAATGATGAACACGATGGATTGTGTGATTAGATTCTATCGATGGATTTTCTAATTATTAAGGCTTATTGTTTGAATACATGTGGAATACATTTTGTAATTTGATTCCCTGAATCATGGATTGGGCAACCATATCAACAACTTGAAGTCACTTTTCTCTTAAGAGAAAAACAAGAATGCTTTAATAAAATGGGTTCTTGGTGTTTATAAAGTGGAAAACAAGAATGCTTTTAAGAAATGTCTTAACACGTGAGAGACAACCCCACCAAGAAGAAGTTGTCACTTTTCTTTTTGGCGTACAAGATTAATAGACCATGATGGAGTTATAAAGTAGGAAAAAAAACAATTAGGCATTTTACCACATAATATGAGGCGAAGACAACAATATTTCCCATGAGCACTCTTTTGAGTAATATATATAATAATAAGTTGAATGTTATATATATATATATATATATATATATATATATATATATATATATATATATATATATAGGGGTAAGGATTCTAAGAGAACCATTGACAAATTGAGAACTTAGAGAACCATTTTATACCACTAAAAAAACCCTTTAAAAAAATATTAAAAAAATTATAAAACAAACAAAACCGAAAATTTTAAAAAAGTAAAAAAAACCAAAATTCTTATATTTCATTCCGGTTTCATTAAAATTTTTGTGGTCCAAAATAGTTCTCAATTCCCAAAAAGTTCTCACATGATCCTGATCATATATATATATATATATATATATATATATATATATATATATATATATATATATATATATTAGACAAAGAATAAAATGAAAACCCGTGAAAACCCTATTTTGTCACACCCCACCAAGGCGGAAGCGCGGGTGCGTGACGTCATGTATACCGTAAGCATATGATTATCGCCAACATGCATGTATTAGGATACCAATAGTTTTAAAAGTGTTTATAAACCATAATTTATTTTTA
>NW_027498939.1:0-93565 GCF_021521415.1 Bidens hawaiensis
TTCGCAACAGTTGAGGAATCTGAAGAGGAAAACACTGCTGAGGAGAAGGTCAAAAAGCTCCAGTTTGCATACATGGTGTTCACTTCTCCAGATTCATCTGAGGTACGTTTTCAACCATGTTATTTAAATTGTGGTGAGAAGATAGAAATGTATAAACTTCATAATAACAGTCTAATCAGAGATATGGAAAGAATAAAATCAGAAAATTTTAAACTTAAGAAAAATGAAAAGGGTTTTCTAGACAAAATAGAATCTCTTAACAAAGACATTAAAAAACTTAAGTCTCATTTTAGCATAAAGAGTTGTCACCATCTAGATGCCAAACAAGAAATCGCTGAGTTGACTGCAAAATTGGAGGCCTCTAAGTCTGAAATTATGAATTTAACTAGCAAGTTTGAAAAGGTTGAACTTGATTTTAAGAAATTTTATGGTTACAGTAAAGTTGTCAACTCAATGATTGAAAATCAACTGTGGTGGAAAGAAATGAAGGTGAGGGGATAGGATTCAGTCAAGTTCCCCCACCATACAACCACAATTATGTCCCCACTCATGTTACTAAAGAACAGGAAGAAAAGAAAAAGGACATGAAATATGGTAAACAAGATAAGGGTGATGGTACCCGGCTCTGCGAATACTGGCCCACCCACCTCAAGTATGAATGATTCTAATGTGTCTACTTCATGTGCAGAAAAAGTAATTGTGAAGGAGTGGACTGATGAGGATGACGACCCTAGCTTTGATTTTGATAATAATTTTATTTCTAATGTTTCTTTAGAACTTCCTGTTATGAATTCTGTTATTCCGACTGTTTGTGTGGGCTCTGTTTTAAAGAGCAAGGATACTTTTGTGATTGATTCGGTTGAAACCTCAAACTTTAATAATGTGATTTCTAATAAAAGAAAATTTCAAAAAATTCAAAAACATCTGAAAAATATGTTGCACCTAAGTTTGTCAAGGAGGGATGCTCTAATGACAAACAATGTGATAAATTCAAAAAGAAAAATGCGACTTCTCGCAAATCTAAACAGATTGGTCCACACAACCAGTCCAGACAAGGAACTGCCCAGAATGAGTTCTTCATAAAATGACAGACATGTTTAAACTGTGGCACTCCTGGTCATATTGCTAGAAACTGTCCACATCATCCGTACATTCCATACTACGGATTCTATCAAAGGAATATGTCATATGTGCCACATAATGCATATAGACAAGGGTTTAGACATTGTTCGGCTAGTTCCTTTGACGATCATTGGAATCGAAACAAACCTGGCAGGTTTAGTCCTCATCAGACCAAACCTAACATGTCTAAAAGAAGGGTCAGTAAGGGAGTTTCAAGTTCAAAATCTCATGTAAATACTAACACTGGACCAAAACATGAGAAGAAGACGGTTCAATCTAGACATTCTACTTCTAAAACACCGGAAATCATGACAACCATTCGTACTTATAATTCCAAATCATACAGACATAAATGGTTGCCTAAGTCTCCGGCGAAAGCTTCAATTGATTCTATTTTTAATGATAAAAAGGATATGTCATGGCAGTCTGTGACAACCATAGATGAGTCAGGGTCACCCAGTGTAAGCATGGACTGGGTACCAAAATCTAATTAATCCCGCGCTTCATGCAGGGACAGCTATGGAGGAATATCATCAGACCTTGGTATGTTGATAGTGGCTGTTCCAGGCACATGACAGGGGACATCACCCAGCTACACGACATTTATACATTTAACGGTGGGTATGTATCTTTTGCGGGAGGAGAGAAAGGAAAGATCACTCAAAAGGGTACTGTAAGTAACGGTGTTCTAAAGTTTGAAAATGTTCATTTTGTTCCAGAATTGAAGCATAGTCTTTTGAGCGTGTCACAAATTTGTGACAAAAACTTTTCAACTCATTTTACTAAAAAGGAGTGCTTAATTCTGAAACCTGGTATAATCATACCAGAAGAGTGAATTCTTGTTCGATCACAACGAAAAGATAATGCTTATGTGATCGACATGAACAAAAATGTTCCTGAAGAAATAACCTATTTGTTTTCAAAAGTGTCAGAACATAATGCGATGCTTTGGCATCGTCGGCTTGGTTATGCAAATACAAAGAATTTAAATCGTCTTGCTAAAAACAATTTAGTGCATGGCCTACCAATCAAAGATTTTGTGACTGTTGAAAAATGTGTTGCTTGTGCTTCGGGTAAACATCATCAAAAATCTCATAAACCTAAGTTAATTAATACCATTTCGTCAGTTTTTCAGTTACTTCATATGGGCCTCTTTGGGCCGGTTCATGTCTTAAGTTTGTCTTGTAGTTCTTATTGTCTCGTTATCACTGATGACTACTCACATTTTACATGGGTATTCTTCTTGTCAAATAAGAGTGAAACTGCAGATCTAATCAAGAAGTTTGTGGTGTTAATGGAGAATCAACTGAACCTAAAGCTTAAAGGAATCATGCGTGATAATGGAACGGAATTCAAGAATGCAGTTCTAAATCATTTTTGCTCAGAAAAGGGAGTGCTACGTCAGTACAGTGCTCCACGGACGCCTCAACAAAATGGTGTCGCTGAACGAAAAAACAGAACTCTAATTGAGGCAGCAAGAACGATGTTATGTGATTCTAAACTGCCACTGTTTTTCTAGGCAGAAGCGATTAATATAGCTTGTTATGTTCAGAATCAGGTGATTATCAACAATTCCAAGATGAAGACTCCGTATGAGATAGTTTATGGTCATCAACCCACTGTCGCACATTTCAGAGCTTTCGGGTGTCCGTGCACGTTGCTAAATCTAGAAAACACTCCAAAGTTTGAAGCTGCAGCAGATGAGTGTTACTTCGTTGGATATGCAGGAAATACATCTTACAGGGTTTACAACAAGTCTACTAAACAGATTATAGAATCATAAGAAGTTCGTTGGTTAGAAGAAAATGTGAATGATGCCCGTGTTGGTCCCGATTGGTTATTCGACTATAATGAATTCTTCAAGCCTTTTAATGTCTTTTCGGTTATCATCACAGACTCTCAAGGTGGTTCCACAGTGGAGATTACTCAAGACAATTCTCAATCACTGTCTCATATTTCTCCATCACTGGATGATGAGGTTATTGAGATGACTAGTACTTCGACCACAATCGATAATCAGCCTATCCAATCCTCATAGACCGATCATTCACAACCAATCTCGTCTGAGAATACTGCAAATGTTGAGAGGGACAGTTCCGTTCTTCAGATATTCAGGAGCACACTATTTCCCGACGCCATTCCAGATGAATACGTTGCCGGCACCTCGTACTCTTACAGTACAGCAACGTCTGGATGGAAAAACCCTCTTACTGATTACGGGAAGAATGTAACGAATCTTCAACCTAACAGTGATGTTTCTGATCATTCAATTCCCTCAAGAATTCAAAAGGATCACCCGATTGAGAACATCATAGGTCCCATTGAAGCGGGTGTGTCCACCAGAAGTCAGACCGGACACATAAACAGCTATATGTTTTCCTGTTTCAGATCTCAAATCGAACCAAAGAATGTGGAGATGGCCCTTCAAGAACCTAGTTGGGTCGATGCTATGCATGAAGAACTGAATCAGTTTGATAAGTTAAAGGTATGGTGATTGGTTAAACTGCCGGAAGGAAAGAAATCTCTTGATACAATTTGGGTTTTCAGGAACAAGCAAGATGACACCGGGGTTATTGTTCGTAATAAGGCAAGACTGGTAGTTCGCGGTTTTCGCCAGGTAGAAGGGTTAGATTACACAGAAGTCTATGCTCCAGTGGCTAGACTTGAGGCAATTAGAATCTTTCTGGCATATGCGTCGTATATGGGCTTCACAGTATATCAGATGGATGTTAAAACCGTGTTTTTGTACGGGGAGGTAAAAGAAGAAATTTATGTTGATCAGCCTCCGGGTTTCGTTGACTCTAAGAAGTCAAATCATGTTTACAAGTTAGACAAGTCTCTGTACGGGTTACATCAGGCTCCACGGGAGTGGTATGCTACACTAACCGCGTACCTACTTGACCACGGCTACAAGCGGGAAACGATTGATCAAACTTTGTTCCGGAAAACTGTCAGAAAGGATTTGATTCTGGTCCAGATTTATGTTGATGACATCATCTTCGGTTCCACCAGTGCTGACTTGTGCAAAGAATTTGAAGACGTTATGAAGAAAAGATTTGAGATGAGCTCGTTGCGTGAGATGACAACATTTCTGGGGTTACAGGTTCGACAAAGTCCAACGGGAATTATGTTACATCAAGTAAAGTATGTTGAAGATATGCTGGCTAAGTTTGAACTTCAAGATTCCAAGAGTGCTAATACTCCAATGGCAGAAAGACCACTATTCTCATCTGATCCTGAGGGAAGTCTCGAAGATCAAACATACTATCGATCGATGATCGGGTCTCTGATGTATCTCACAGCTAGCCGTCCCGACATAATGTTCGCAGTCTGCCAATGTGCTCGCTTCCAGGAAATCCACGTCAGCCGGCTGCCAGTTTCTCGGATATCGACTAATCTCATGGCAATGTAAGAAACAACAAATAGTGTCTACCTCGACAGCCGAAGCAGAATATGTTGCCGCATCCGCTTGCTGCTCTCAGGTTATCTGGATGCAAAACCAGTTGCTGGATTACTGTTTGGAATTTCTTGACACTCCTATTTTCTGTGATAATGATGTGGCCATTGCTATTGTGAAAAACCCAGTCCAACATTCTAAAATCAAGCACATCGATATTAAAATTCATTTTATTCGAGAGTGTTTCGATCGGAAATTGATTCATCTTGAACAAGTCCACACCGACAACAACGTGGCGGACTTATTTACAAAACCGGTCAGAACAGCAAAATTTAATGTGCTTATGAGCTTTCTTAAAATGCTTTGTTTCGAGGATTGAGTCTTTTTGGGGATAAATTTGTACTTTTCTGTTTAGTTTTTGCACAAATTTAGGGGGAGATAAACCAAAAAGTCAAAAACAGTGTATGCGCGTTGTCTTTATTAAAAAAATATATAATAATAAAAAACAATTTGAGTTTTTCGAGATTCATTTTCGCTTAAAATTATGTCGGTTGCTCAAGTTTGAAGGACATATACTTGTATATGGTTGGTCCGGTGTTCTACTTGTAGTTTCACAGGATAGCCATTTACCTAACGACTAAAAGCACCTGGGGCGATTATGATATGTTGTTGTGTTTCGTGTTCTTTCACTTAAAATTATGTCGGTAACTCTGAGTTGGAAGGACATGTGTTTTCATGCATGTTTGGTCCGGCTAACCACTTGTGGTTACAATGGATAGCCATTAACCTGAAGGCTTAAAGTGACCGGGGTGACTGAAAGCTTAACACATGTGTTTTACGTAACTCTCCAGGAAGTGATACTACTATTCAAAAAACAGTTTTTTAAGCTTTAAAATATTTTCAAATGGAAATTGATCCAACCTTTGGAAAGTGATAGATAAATTATTTCTGTGTGCCTAACGGGTGAAGTTATTAAGCTTAAAAGGCTCTAGAACAGTCATTGATGTGTATGGTACTTTCCACGATGCGTAAGGGTTAAAGTGATATAAACTAAATTTGCTAAACTTAATGTGGAGAGTCATTTTGAAGACAGGTGCGTGTTTCCAGATACATCTCTCTGAATGATAGGCAAAAAATCAATTACTCAGTCATACACGAGCCCGTTAGCGTCTTGATCACCAAAAACATTGTATAGTCAAGCTATCGCTATTATTATTATTATTATTATTATTATTATAAAAAAAATTGTGATTGAAGTTATTTATGTCTATTAAAGTTATCTCATTCTCAAGGATTAAAAGGGTCAAACTAGAACTACAGAGAGGGGGGCACACAAGTAAGTCCTTTCATGTCTCGAATGAAAGGCATGTCAGTTTACTGGCACTAAGCCCAACGTTCAACCTTAAATCTGAGGTTGTTGTGTATAAAATTATTTTGATCAAGCACTAGGGGGTTGGAGTCAAATTGAGGTGATCTAGGAAAGCCAAATACGCTTTGAGAAGAGATAGGAGGCACCACAGGTCCATGAGTGATGTCCATCTAAGCTTTATGCCTAACTGAACCTTAATCATATCACTGATGCGATGAAAGATCAAGCTAAGTATGGGATACACGCTATCAATCTGTCTCTTTGATGTCATAATAATGCTGAACATGAATCCTTGTGACAGCCCCTTAAACGATATGATTCCATGTTCGGATCTTTTCATAAAAGGGCGACAGCTTTACGATGAACTGAAATTTGATCCCGACGTTATATATAAAGGTAGTTGTATTTTTTGTGTGTATTCTCTGTTTGTTTTGTCTTATTCTATTTTTTTTATCTCAAAATTACTCTCCTCAAAATGGTCGTGTAAATTGAGTTTTCTTAACTTTGGGTTGAAAGATTTGGGTCAATATTATTTTTGGATCATAAAGCAAATTTGGGCTTTTGACTATTATCCGCCTTGTTTGAGCCGATTGATGGTTCTCGGCCTGCTGGGTTTTGTATAAATACCTTAAGGGTTTCTCTTTCTTCACTTTTATCTATTTACCATTTGCAAACCCTTCCATTATTTTGGCCGAGATCCTATTTCACAATACTCGCTGCCGAGATCATAGCCTTCTTCACTAATTAAAGATTCTAGTTTGCCTTTATGACTAGCAGGTACTGGACCAGGTTCTATGAGATTTGAATGTCGCTGAGGCTTACTTTGGTGTTGCTATAAACTGTTTTTATGGACGTTTGGATGGATCGACCATTGGTGTTATGTGTATTTAGAATTTTGATGGGTGTATTGGCTTCGATTTAAGGTTTTCGGTTGAGTTTACTGAGTATGTTGCAGGTCTAATGAAGGTTTTTGGGGATCTCGGTGGTTTGAAGATGATTACACATATTCCAAGGTGGAATCCAAGGGGTTCTCTGCCCCAGCTGCAAGGAGTTCTCGGTTTGACTTTCGTTGACCGAGAACTCCCATATTCGACAGATAATCTCGTTCTCGGTTTCTTCTTGACCGAGAACACATCTGTTCTCGGTTAAATGTGCTGACCGAGAACATTGGTTCTCGGTTGTTTTTTTTTTAAATTTCTGTTGACCGAGAACTCCCATATTTGACCGAGATCCCCCCTGCCATGCCCAATTCTCATAGCTTTGGCCCAGATCCTCATTGTGGTGTAATATTGAGTCACTCCAATGTAGCCTGGACTGTCACATAAGTCCTTTTGAGCCCACCTTTGCTTAATAATCCAAGTGTATCTTAATTTATGGTTCAAATGTCCATTACTATTATCTAACTTGTTAAGTTTGGTGCAGATATGGCTGATCAAAATCCGTTAATGTTTGTAGATACTCATAATATAGCTGGTCACCTGTATGATCCGCCACTGGATCACAAGGAGTTCAAGTCGATGATTGTTGGACTCAATACTTTCAGGATTTCTCATGCTCTTCGTGAAAATCCTGTCATTTGCAAGAAGATGGTTACTGATTTCTGGAAGAATGCAAAGATCAATTCTCAAGGGGTAGATGGAGTTATTTCAATCGACTCCAAAATACAGATGAAGCCTGTTACTGTTACTGAAGCCATTATCAGAGAGGTACTTCTGTTTGGGGATCAACCCGACTACCCAACATAGTACTCTACAGCTGAAGTTACTGAAGTAATTACAAGAATGGGGTATGAAGGCACTTATCCACCGGCAATCAAGAAACTGTTTCACCCTTACTGGAGATACCTATTGCACACGTTCTTCACATATATCTCTAGAAGAACAGGGGGTTCATATGAGATCAGCCACACCTAAATGTCTGCCGTTGCTGCTCTAATCATGGGTTGGAATTACAACTATTTCAAATTCGTCTTCAATGAAATGATGAGCAATCTCAGGGCAAAGAAGAAGGAGATGTTTTTGATGTATCCAAGGTTTTTGCAGATGATCTTTGACTCTCATTACACCGACTTGGTTAAAACTGTTGAGACTTTGGATATGAAAACTATGGGACCCAATTCCTTTGGGTTAATGAAGCAGTCAAGAAAAGGAGCCAAAGTGTTTTACAGGGGATTGAGACCCCTGGAAAAATTCGGTCATTTTGCTGAGACCGAATCTGAGCCTGTCATAGCTCAGGTTGCTGACGAACACGTGGTACCCGCTCAACCACGTGCTGCTACATTTGAGATCTCCGATGATGAAGATGATGAAGAAGAGCTCCGTCAGCCAAGTACTCTTACAGATAATGAAAGATTAAAAGCTATCGAAGCTGCTAAAGTCCTATTTCAGTCAACTGCTTGGAAGCCTCCTCCGACAGTTACTGAAGATGCTGAGGAAGACTATGTTGAAGAGCCAACTGCTGATCTCATTCATCGTAAACAAAAAGGGATGATTTGAGATAAAGCGAGTTGGCCAGTGAAGTCGAAACAAACAAATCTACACCAACACCAACAATCGCACCAATACCAGAATCAACCACCAGCCCTCAACAAATCACCGATCAACAAGAATCACATGCCCTAGAATCACAAACTGAACCAGTTGCATTACTACTGAGCAAACATTTATGGAGCTGTTGTCCAGTGATTTCGGTGATGATTTTGATTTTGAAGCAGAGATTCCACACACTGATACTGAAGATATTCCCTCTTGTTCAGCCTGATCAAGGTCGGTCAAGTTCTGGTGTTTCTGAAAAGGTTGCTCAAGTTCTTGCTATGCAGGAAAACTATCTTCAGAACAAGGGAAAAAGAGTGGTTCTCGAGAATACTCTTGTGGATGTCCAGGCGCTACAACGTCGAGTCTTTGAACTCGAATAGGATTCAGTGATTAAAGACGTCCGTATCCAGGAACTTGAGGCTAGCGACTCGGATAAAGATTCCAAGATTAAAGAGTTGCAGTCTGGCATAAGAGGTTTGACAGCTATGTATCTCGATCTCTAACAAAAGCTGGTTTAGAAATTTGGAGATGAGTTCAAATGTAATGAAGATATGACATATCAAACTCCAACTACTGATCAAAACAAGGATTCTGATGTTCATCCAGATGATAACACTGTCGTCAGTCGACTAGAAGAATCAAAGTCTCTAAACCAGTACTTGAATGCACCATCGGTCACAAAAGAAAAATCTGACAGAATTAAGAAGAAACTACTTGAAAAGGGAAAGAAGAAATTGCTGATAATGAAGAACTCCGATCAAAATGTTGTGTCTTCGGATCACCCAAAGAGATATGTTGTTACGCTTCAAAAGGGTTTTTCTGATAAATATGGTGATCGATCTGGAGTATTATCCTGGGGTTTTGATGCAGATAAGAACATGTGGTGGGTTAAAAGAAATTCAGGGACAACGGAGTATTATAAAAAGATGAAGGACTTTGGTTCTTGGACTAAGGTTGATTTGAGTGACTTAATAAATGCTCCATTTACCAATCCAACTAATGACAAAAGAGGAACATAATTTTTTCAATTTTCTGAAGCGTCAGGTTGATAGAGGATTTTCACACATGACTACTGCCGATTCCTTCCTGAACAAAGCCAAACGAGTCTTGGATCCAAGAACTGGGAAAACTATGGAAAATGTGATGTGGCCTCCCACAAAGAAAGCTATTTACATTCCTGTACCAGGTGCCATTCCCGATGGTACCTTGGATAACATGAGATTCTGGTTCTACGACTCCTTTACTACCATGGCTGTTGTCAAATTACAGAAGGGGAAAGGTCAATATCGCTTTGTTGACCCTAAATATTTGTTGAAATTTCATGAGAGAGATATCAAGACACTCAGCATGCATCAGATTGTTGCTGATGGTATTTTCGAAACAGCCGCCAAAGAATACACAAGCATGGTGGCATCTATCATCAATAACAAGTTTTGGGCTGGAGGATTGAAAGATGCGGATATTGATTACATGGAAGAAGAGTAAAGCTTCAAACCAAGGGCGAGATTGTTGGGCCTAGTTTTGTGGTTTGAGATTGTTTGTACTGAGTTCTATCTATTGGGCTTGGTTTTATTCTGGGTGCATATGTAAACCGAGAACACTCATGTGTTCTCGGTGGGCTTTTGGTGTTTGGGCCGGCCTATTGGTTGTTATCCCTATATATAGAGATGTA
The DNA here is from genome assembly GCF_021521415.1 of Bidens hawaiensis. Taxonomy (NCBI): domain Eukaryota; kingdom Viridiplantae; phylum Streptophyta; class Magnoliopsida; order Asterales; family Asteraceae; genus Bidens; species Bidens hawaiensis. The sequence goes on from NW_027498939.1 coordinate 10,095, forward strand.
ATGTATAGGGTTAAAGGTTGTTGATTTCGAGTAGTATTGTAAGTGCTTAAGCACCTGACGTATTCAGTAATATACTGTGTTTTGAAGCAATTCCGTTTTACTTTTACTGTGTTATTTGTGTTCTTGAATCACCGAGTGTTGGTTTTCCGCACCAGTACTCGTTTAGTTGATATCATATTGTAGTGATCCAGATTTGGGACATACCATACCAAGAAAACTTTGTGAACTTAGGTTAGTGCACTGAGTAAGCTTTGTGGTTTGTGTGAATATGTTTTTCCTTGAAATTACAAGTGTTTTCGAGAAAGCAAACCTTGTTTACCGGGCACACTTTATACTTCGGGCACACTTTGAGTTTTTCAAATGTTCCCTTAATATACTTGGGTAATTTCAAATCAATACTTTCGGGTACATAGTGTGCTATGAATCCCTTTCTAGCATTTTGTACTCTTAAAAGATTTTCGAGCATACTTGGCTTCAAAGTATACTTGACTGATTATTGTGAATGTGTACTATTACGGGTAAAGTTGCGATTGAATGTTTTTAATGAGCAAGGTAGTTAAATTAGATGTAAATTATTTTGGGCATCTTAACTGATTCCTTGTAAGGTTGCATGCTTGATGTGATATACTTGATTAATGTTACTTGTGATTTAGTTCTCAAGAAATCTTGTATTTCAAGTAAGATTTCTTCATTTTAACTTCTAATTTATACCAATTTATAATCGGGTAAGCTTTGAGTAAGTGGAAGTATACCGAGTAGACTTTACAAAGATTTACTATTCCGAGTAAGGTTTACTAAACCTAAATGATAAAAATTTGTATGTTTTTCAAATGTTTTTTTTTTAAATCAACTGGATAATGTTACTGTTTGACAGCTAATAACTCACTAAACGACAAAAATCACTTAAAACCCACTTTTCAAAAGGTATATAAGAGGGAGTGAGTGATGGTTTACATATTATTTTCCCCCCCTCTCTCTCTCCTTCCACTAATTACCCTAAGAAATACAAACCGACTCATAGCTTTCGATTAATCCTAACCCTAACTTTACCAGCCCACTAATTCCGACTCGGTAAGCAATAATAACTTGTTTTCCGACCATGATTAGTTGATTATGGGCTTTGATTAAGTATTTGATTACTAATACTCTATTTTTGTGTTTAGGTTATTAATTTGTCGAAGATCAGGTTCTTAATAAAATTTCTGTCTTTCTTCTTCAAATTTATAACTTGAAATTGCTTAAAGTAATGAACTTTGATGCTAATTTCACTTTGAATATGTTTGATTGTGTTGTTCAGATATGACAGAAGAAGAAAATCAACCTAAATATGTCTTTGAAAGGAAGCATAATATGTGTGCCTTGCTACAAGTCACTCTTGATAATGAGCCAGTGTCAAGAATGATTACTTGGATGGCAAGATCCAATGTGAGTTTTGCTTTTACAGAGTGCCCAGTAATTTATAGAAATCATTCGCTCGATTTCTGGCGCTCTGCAAGACTAGTTGATGACATAAATGGTCGAAGAATTGAAGCAACTGTTGCAACCCATGAAATACATGTAACTGAAAGAATGATCAGACGATGCTTGCAGTTACACGATGATGACCATAACCCTATAAACTTCAATACTAATCACCTTATGAGGATCTTTGAACAGACTATGGGATATCATGGGACAGTACATGATGGGCAACTTCAAAAGGGAATGTTCCCTATGTTGTATAGATTTTTAATTCATCATGTGATACAGGGGTTTGCACCAAGAAAAGGATCATGGACTCTTATGAGTCGTGATTTAGAAAATGCCACTGTTGGTATTATATATGATCTGCCTTTCAATTTTTCAAAGATGATTTTTGAAGGCATGATGGGAAATTTGAAGAAGGCCGAAGTGGATAGATTCCTACAATACCCCAGATTTTTACAGATAATCTTTAACAGGGAATTACCAGACTTATCCACGATTGGCATTACACATATGTTGCAGAATCCTGACACATATAGAAGAATTGTAAATCCAGGAAGGGCAAACAGATTCAATCCCAACATTCCATTTGAAATTTTACCATGGTTGTTGAACCATGATTTGGAAATAATGCCTATGCCTGATTTGAGCTCAGAGGAGAAAGAAGGGGAAGATGATGTTGATGATTCTGAAGATGGAGATAATGATGATGATGGAGATGAAGGAGGGGATGGAGGAGCCATGGATGTGGATGTAATTGATCAGGGGGAGCAACATGAAGAACCAGAACAACCACCTCAGACACCACCACACCAACCTTTACCCATTGACCAACCCATACCATCACCACCACAAACTCCACCACACCAAACTACTCAATCACCTACCCAATCCTTAACCTTGAGCCAGCCTAAAACATCAACTCATACATCCCCAATACCATAAACACCACCAACCAATAGCCCATTTCAAACAGATTCATTCATTCTAAGCCCACCCCATACACAATCACCACCCCATACACAACTACCATCCCAACCCATTATCCAAAACCAAACCATAAACCAAGAACAACCTGAACATGAACTTTTATCTATATCACCACCTACAACCCCACATACTGATACAGACCTTTTTCAAAGAAATCTGGATTTAATGATAGAAAATGCTGAACTGAAGAGGAGGAATGAGGAGGTGACAATGGAGACTGTCATGTTGTTAGATCAGCTGGTTCGAGCAAAATTGAGAATTCAAACCTGGAGCAGGAGGTTGAGAAGACCTCAGCTGCCCCAAAACAGGGGGAGAATGTAAATGTGCCAACTGACTCTATGACGAATGTTGAAACTGAGAAAGATACAGGTGTAGAAACTGTTGATCGTCTGAAATTTATTTTGAATGCATATGATGATGAGGATGAGGATAGTGAGGAAAGGAGAACGGAGGATGTAGACTATGAAGCTGACAAATCTGATGTTGGAGAACAAGATTATGATGTAAATTATGATATTGTGAATGTTGAGTGGAGAGAGGAGGATGATGAAGTGAGAAATGATGAGGAGACAGAAGGTAGAATTGTAAAAACAAACGATGAAAAGAATATGAATGATACTGAAGAAGCAACTGATGTCTTAACTGACATTCAAACTGATGTGATAAATGAGGAAGATGCTGCTACTGAGGAGCTAATACTTACTGAACCTGAACAACCTGAAAGCTCCAAGAGGGTAGAGCATGATTCAGAGTTAGAAGCCCTTGAAAAGGAAATTGATGAATATCAACAATCTAAGGTTGAGGAAGAAGTACAGAAAAGAATGGACAAAGGAAAAGCAAAAGTTACTGAAGAAGAGCCTGTTGAGGCAAATACTATGAAAGACATCTTGTTTAGAGATGATGCTGAAGCTTCTACTGCTGCCTTGAGAGAACATGAAAATATTATGAGAGTAACAAGGGAGAGGGAGACACTGACCCAAACCTTGACTCCTCAAGAGTTGGCAGAGCAGGAAGTGCTGATTTCTCAAGCCAATGTGGCCAAAATGTTAAATGAAGATGAGGCTGAGGATCAGATTGTTTTAGAAGCACTGCTTAAGATGAAAAGAGTTGAGGAAGTAGACAACTCCTTGGCTATGGTGGTTAGCAAGTTTCAACCCCAAAGTCAACCTGAAAAGAAATCAAATGAAACTGCTGAACCAACCAATTTGAATATAGAAATGATGACTGAAGAAGAGATTGGTGAGTCCATTGCTTCAATGGCTGCCATGAAATGGGCAGAGCAAGTAAGAGAAGATATCAGGAAGAACCCAACTGATAGCTGGCTAGAAAGGGAGAATGTGACTCAAACTCAGGAAACACTACAACAAAAGAAAGAAAGACTTTCCAATTTGTATGAACTATTTGCTGAGAAAGTCAACAGGTTTGCTAAGACCTACATGAGAAGAAAGAGGGCATCTGAACAGTCTGAACATGTAAGAACTAAGAAGAAAGGCAAGTAGGATGAAAAGAATAAATGTTATGTGGAAACTCCTGATGATAAAGATAGTCCAATCAGGGCAGTTCCACTGCAGACATTGATGCCAGGTGAAAGGATTCCAGGTGTTCCTGATGTGCCTATTGTAAGTGAACCAAATCCAGATCATCCACCTTCTGATGAGCCCAAAATAGATGCAGTTTATGAATCAACTGAGGAGGAGGATGAGTCTGATGAATCTGATAGTGATGATGACAATGATGGACAAGGTAATGAAGCTGCTAATGTTGTGTCCCCACAAGTCACAATGACTGATGAGCAAAGGGCAAACATTGAGCTGAGTATGAGGGAAGCTAAAATGAAACATCCATTGGTTATGAAATTAAGAAGTTATGGAATAAGTTTTGAAACCTTGGTTGATCTGGATGATGATCAATTTCAAAAGAGACTGGACAAGGAGAGGGATGTGATCAAGAAAAAGATGGAACAAAAGAACAAAGATGGCCAGAAATACAGAGAATATCTAAGAAATCATGGCTATTCAGAGAAAGATCTAACTCATTTTAAGATTGACAGACTTCAAGATCTTTACAACAGTGAGAGAGAAAAGGTGATAGAAAAGTTTGTGAAGGAACATGAGAAAGATGAAAAACTAAAAGCCTTAAAAGAAAGATATGGAGGAAAGTGTGGATACCTGCAAGAAAGAGGTATCAAACAAAGCATGGTTGAAATTCTGGATGAGAAAAAATTTGAGACCATCTATTCCAATATGAAAAGAAAAGAAAAACTCAAAAGGACACAACCAGAACCATCTGCTGTACAGTCAGGTAAAACTCAGGATGAGCAAGAATCTCCTAAGAAGAAAAGAAAGATAATGACTTTAAGAGAGAAACAAAAGATTCAAGATGAAAAAGAAAAATCAAAGGAAGTACCTACTGTTGAAACACCAATCCCAGAGGAATTAAATTCTGAACCAGAAGATGAACCTATAATTCCTTGGGAAAATGAAGAAAGGATTAAGATATTGAGGGGCATAATGATAAATCAGGGGGGAATGGATGAAGCCACTTTTAATGCCTTGGAAAAGGAGGACTTGAAAGAACTTTTCTACATTCAAAAGGCTGACTGGGAAAAAGATCTGAGGGAAGGTGAGAACCCTAGAAGCTTTGTTGATGGGAGGTTTGTACCTGCAGGATTGTCAAACAATCCTGGGTTAGAGAAAATGATGCTTATTCTTAATGAACAAGCAGGACAAAACCTTGTTTATCTTGCCAACCTTCCACCTGAAATGGTAGTCAATCTACATCAAAACTTTCAATTTGGAGCCTATAAACCTAAGAAGTCTATCCCAACTAGGCCCTCTGCTTCAAGGTTGCATGCCTCATCAAGCAGAAGTGAATCAAGTAGAGCTGAACCCCAAAGAACAGCAAGACCACAATCAGATGTGGATCTTCCAAGAGAACTTCACTATGATTCTATCTCTGAATCTCTGAAAGTGATTATGGAAAGCAGACAACTGAGAGACATAGTTGTGAGGAGTGACTTTGCTGAGTACACTCAAGAACAACTAGAAAGTATGGCCACACTCAATTTGTATGACTATCGAAACAGAAATAAGATGGCTGGAAGACAAATGAATGATCTCTCAAAATTTTTAATAGATGAAGCTAACAAGGGATTCCCATTCCTAAAAGAAAAGAGAAGCTGAAACACAATTCAACTTCACAGATCAAGAAGGACAGAAAAGTTAAAGAGAATGGACAGTGCTGAACGGTACTACAAGATGAATGTCAGAGATAGGAATCCTTTGTCAAACATGAATACCTGCATTAGTCTTGAAAGAAGAATGACACGCCCCAACTACACAGTTCAAAAGAATAGCATCATCATTGAGATTGAATATAAAGAAGATGTTAGCCATTATGTACTAAGAAACTCTGATGGAAGAGTACTGGGGATAATCAAAAGTGATGAAGACTTGACTTATTTACATGATGCAGATCTGATGGATATAAGGGATTTGGTCATTCCAGAAAGTCACACTCACTACCAAATCCTTGATATCTTTAGGCTGACAGCTGCATCAGTAATAGTCAACAGAAGACAAGCCGCCTACAATGCAAGGAAAATACAAGATTCTTAGAATAGGCTTTGTTATGTAATGTCTTCGGACAGAATTCTGATTATGTAATTTGTTTATGTTTTGATGAATGTGTAATTTGACTTTAATTTGATGTGTATTTTTGACTAAGTGTAAGTAACCATATAAATGTTTTGGGTCGGCTGAGGTGTTCCAATCTAGGGGGAGATTGTTAAGTCAAAGATTTGACCTAAGAGAGATATATGGAAGATTGGATCTTCTCAACCTCCTCTGAATTCGCTAAGTATGGATCCATGCACACCTTAGACTTTCGAGCAAGGTTTTACTTAGCCGGGCATGATATTTTGTCTATCGGGCAAGGTTATCTTCTAGAATTCTTCTTTAGTGGATATCCTGGCAGGGTTCGCAAATTGGTATATTACCGGGCAAGGTTCACTAGTTTATGCAAATCCGGGCAATGATCACTTTATCAAGCAAGTCTGTTCTTCACAGCCAAGTAAGGTTTACTCCCGAGTAAGCTTTTGGCAAACCAAGCTCATGAAGCCAAGTGATTGGAAGACCGGGCAAGGTATTCATTAATAATACAATGGTCCAAGTAAGCTTTTTTTTTAATGAATAATCTTAAGTAACATCGAGCAAGGTTCAACTCAAGCAAAGAACAATGCTACCGGGCACACTTTGCCAATAAGCTATTTTATAGTAAAGAGTTGAAGGGACCATCGAAGAACAAGGTTGCTCGTAAGGGTTTGTCGGTCAAAGTCTGAGAAAGTCAAGAAGAATGAAGTCTACCCGGTGAGTATTTTACTTGGTAAAATACTCTTCAAGTAAAGTCTACCCGGAAACTGATCCCAGGCATACATCTATGTTACCAAGTACTGAAGGAAGGCAGAGCACACAGTCTACTCGGAAAGTCAATATTGCTACAAAGCCTACCCGGAAGACTTGTTTTACACTTAGAATAAATTTGAATATGTAATTTGAATATGTATTAACATTTGGGGTTTCTAGAAGGAATGACAGCTGTAAAGGAGGTGTCAGGCCTATAAATAGAATAATTTAGGGCACACCTTCGGCGGCGCTAAGGACGGATTAAGGCAATCACACTTTTAGGATAAGAAAGAATATTTCTGAGTGTGACAGCCGTCCTAGGAATTGTACGGATAAAACTTTCCCTTCAAGAAACCCTAAATCGATTATCATTTGTATGCTGAATATTATATGAATGGAAATCTTTTGAGTGAATCTTGTGTGTGTTAGTTACCTTTGATTATTGTTTAGCAACTACCCTATTTGTTATTGATTCCGCCTTTACAAACGGCAATCTTTCTAAATATAGCAACCCGTCATTAACTCCCTTGTCAACACATTTATTTGTGTGAGTTATGACATGATTTGAGTAAGATCTACCTGAAATCGGGGACCTGACAGCTTATTCAAAAGCAGGATCACCGGCCTCCCTCGCCATCTTAATCCTTGCCTGCAGCACCGACCTGGTAGCCCACATCTTAGCCTCCTTTGTAGCCTGTTTCACCTCTTCTTAGCGCTGGGCTTCCGCTGAGGATAGTTGATCCTCCAACTGCTTCTTGTCCTTTGAAAGCTGGATTAAGGCTTTATCCTTGGTAACAACAACATTCCCCATCCCAGACAGCTTCTCACTCATCCGGTTCACAATCTTTCATAGTGGTCTTTGAAAGCGTTCACAGCCTGTAACCAACAGTTAAGTGAGTATTAGAAGAAAGTGGGGTCTTTAAATTCAAAACAACAGGATACAGGATGCTTACAGTGAGGATCACATCAAAGTGGGTTTCGGGCTCGGAAGATATCTTTCTCTTGGAAGCGGATGACTTGGCTCTAGTAGTCGCAGTTTTTGGCTCGGAATCGGTTGCTGCCTTCAAAGCCTCCTTCTTGATATCTTGAGGAGTAATCATGCTGTCGACTTCCTCCAAGGAGAATTTTCTAGCAGACTTCTAAGATTTCTTTGCACCTACAGGAATAAGTTAATAGATAAGTATTCTATCTAACATTATTTATTTCAAATTATTATATTAATCTTACTTGACATGTTGGAGTCTGAGGAGATCTCACAAAAAGCTTCGACAAATCGGGCCTGAAAAGTTCTAACCTCGGGATCCAGTGCAAGAAATCGTTTTGTTTTTTCTTCTTTTCTAGGTAGCTTGGCCAGGGAAGCAAAGTTCTCAACTGCAAATAATAAAAAAGAAAAAAGATTCAGAGTTAGATCAGTCATCACGGATCATGTCTTTGTTAAGGATCCAGGATCCTACCCTTTCTGACCTATATTAAAGGTAAATCAGCCCCACCTGGTATAGATTTGCGATTCACAAAGAAGAACTGATTTCTCCAAAAGGAATTATTCAGAGTTACTTTAGAGATTGGATGGGGTTGACGAGGTTTGAACTTCAAAACGAACCGACTCGGACCGTGGGTGGTTAGGGTATAAAGGTTAGAAAATTCAGGGGTCCCTAAATCAATCTTTTCTTCCTCGATAATTCTCTCAATGGTACCCAGAACCCTCCAAATCATGGGCATAGCTTGGATATAAGATATGCCAATGGTTTTAAAGAAACTCTGTGTGAAAGGGGGGAAAGGATAAGTGTATCCAATGAGGAAGGGACAAGCCGGAAAGCACACCCAGGTTTGAGAATAAATGTCACATCGAACGCCGGAGTTATATGGTCGGAAGACGGTTTCCGGTGGAAACAGCTGTCAGAACTCGTCGATTTCGGGGTCAGTAAACTTGCATATTACCATTGAAGGATTGGCTAAAAGTTTTTGGGACTGCATCTCCGTCTACCCGGAGTCGTCGGAGGACTGGCCGGACGGCTTAGAGGGAGGAGAAGATGAAGAAGCGACAAACATATTTATCAGAAAGTAAAGAAAATAAAGAGAGAAGAAAGGATACCTGATGATCTGCTTGGATATATGGTTATAAAAGGATAATAGTGATCGCATATATGGGCTGTTATGATTAATATCAAGGGTTAGATAATAAATATCTCTGGCAACTGTCTAATCATCTACTTTTTGCAGAAGATTCAAATTTCAAAATGCCAGCTATAAAGCATAAACACCCACCATTTTGGGGGTAATTTTTAGAGCAGATTATTTCCATACTGAGGATATGTTATCCTTGAAGACGTTTCTGGATCAATTATCCTTCTAAAGAATTCCAGAGTTATGTCAGGATCAAGGATCCTCAGCAGTTGGTATTATTAACAACGGTCTCATGTGTGTAGGTTGTTATTTAATGAATGCAACGGCTCTAAGACTCAGTCCACCATTTATTTCGCTACTGGACTTCTATAGCACATGGTCAAAAGACACGAAGGAAGAGAGTGGAGAAATGGTGGATTAGTAGGAGTTTGTTGTTACTTGTATTTTTCATTTTCTTTATATATCGAGTTTTTGATCAATACTAGGTCATATAGTTACACTCGCGCATACTCTGGCTGCTAAGTTCTCTGTAAACACACACACATAGCATTATTGTATTCATTGATCACAAACTCCACCCATTGTAACCCTTTTTGTGATTAATAAAGTGGTGATAGACGATTTGTCATCACCCGGGGTTTTTTTCCTTTGATCTGAACAAGATCAAGGTGTTTTTCCTCGCAACAATCTCGGTGTTCTTCATTATTTCGTTCACTCAATCGTTATTAATATCATAGCATTATACCTCACATTTACAGATTTGAATACATTATCCTTAGCTGATTTTTATCCAAAACAATACCCAAATGTTTAAATAAATATAGTTTAATGATTAATATATAAAAGATATTGGACATGTCAAGACCACCCATTCTTAAAGTCCATCCTTAAAGTCATATTAAATTAAATAACACTTGAAGTTGATTTCGTGAAACACATATAACTATGTCAAACTTAAATGATATATTGTTTCAAGTATTGTGGTTTCTACGTGGCTTTGTCAGATATATAAATAAAATTATCTCTATGGTTTATGGTAATAAGATAAGTATAATAAATGTTAGTCTTAAACATTTAACAACGCCATATAAAAAATTGTTTATGGTATTGTTTTGTATGAAATCGTGTATATAGTTTATCGTGTATATAGTTTTTAACAGCGGAATAAGTGTCATAAATGAAAGTATAATTTAATTAAATGTTAAGGGAGGCGTTCTTAATATATGACCGGTGGTGAGTGGTGAACTTCATCACCACATAGTGATAGAAAGTATGAAATACCAAATAATGTACAAACTCATAACAATAATGATATAATCTGTCTATATGATATTATTAAGGAAGAGTGTTGGACATCCATGGTAATTTCATAATTAGATGGTGAGGACAGAAACGACATTTCACAATTGGACAGAAAAAGTAATTCTTAAACGCTTCATGTATGTGGGAGAATTTATGATCTTTTTTATTTGCGATTTCAAAACTATGATTTCAATAACACCAAGCATAAGGAATTAGAAGGGGAGAGAAAAACCATGTCTCCACATTTTAGTTCTAGGTTGTTGCATTGATAACCAATGGTATTTTCGGTATTTTAAAAGGTTTTAGTTAAATTGTTTTTTGAAATTTGATCTTGTTTAAGTCAACTTATCAAATCAGTTTTAAAGGGTCAACCAGTGGTTGGTTGTTTGATAAGTGCGTCTTCAAATATATCATTATGAAGTTCCATAATTTTTTGTGCATATGTGAGTGTTCATACAATTTTCTACAACTACGACCTTTACAATATTGATCAGTTAGTGGTTGTAGGGAAGAATAGCCGATTTAAGATTCGAGTCACGAGTCAACAGGATAATTTTCTATACGATCATTATTGGGTTGAACAAAAATAAAACACTTTTATATGTTACATTATTGAAGGAGTCTTATGTATCTTTGCATTTCCCTGGCAACTACCTTATATACGTCAATTACGTTCGTTAAGTTTTATTTTATAAATCTTGAATACGCCATTGTGTTTTTTTTGCTAATGTTATGTAAGTTTGTACTTTTAGTATTCTAAATTATATAGAATATATTTTTTTCTATAGCAACTGTAGGTACCATAATGAACCGCTACCCAACAAAATCCCGTTGTGTTAACGAACCAAACCCGTAACTACCGAAGTAGTAATTTAATTTAAACAATCATCTAAATAATCACTCCAACCCATTATCTAACTTCAAACTTCATTTCTAAATTTTAGTGAAATGATTTAGGAAGCCCACCAATTTATAGCATTGCCACAACACTCCATTTTCAACTACCCTATTATAATCAATTTATTAAAAATGATAATAAAACAAAATAGTTAGTAGTTAAAATTATAAATGGAAGAAAAAGAAAAAATTATAAAAAAAGAATATAGAGATGAGATTGATGAATGGATTGGATGAGGTTTTTAGAAAATGATGTAATTTAAAGAAATTGTGTGTTTTAGTTTCATTTAAAGATGGAGAAGAATAACGCATTAAGAATGCTCTTACAAACATAATGGGTTTAAGTTATATTAAATAAGTAATCATTTAGTGTGAGTGTCATTTAATAAAATAAATCAGATTTGTTTCAGGTTAAATGGGTTAGAGTAAACAATGGTTTTCGTCTTAATGGTTTGTCCAAATCTACGGTTTTCTCCAATAGTTTCAAATTTGTGATTTTCGTCCATGTGGCTTCATTTCACTTGCAATTAAACCTGAATTTATTAACCCCGTTAAGTTTGATTGTTAAACCCATCAGTGTGTCCCTCACGTGAGGGGCAGTTTTGACATTTTCCTCCCCAAATAATTCTCGGTCCTAATTTGCAAGCCCCCTCATGTGAGGGTCAGGGGTGTATTTGGATAGAAAAAGGGACAAAACTGCCCTCCACGTGAAGGGCACGCTGATAGCTTTAACGACCAAACTTAACGAGATTAGTGAACTCGGGTTTAATTGTAAGTGAAATGAAACACATGGACGAAAATGGCAAATTTGAAACTATTGGACTAAAATCGCCGATTTAGACAAACCATAAGGACGAAAACCGTAGTTCACTCAATGGGTTATAAGCAGAGAATGAGTTCAGTTTATTTATAAAAAAAATCATAAATCTTGGTACGATTCAAAACAAGTTATAAGCAAACTGAGTTTCGTTTATTTTAAAGGAGTACCGATTTTGGTTCGGGTAACACTTCAAGGACTTTGACCAGTTAAACCATGTTTGGATGAGAACTGGATGTAAGCAAAGTGGATCGGGTCATCTTTAATGAATACTGTAGTTTAAAAGATCATACGCACAAGCAAAAATGGAGGAGATATTAGTTAATATTTAGTAAATTACGTTTTTGGAATCATAAATAACACAATATTCATACTAATCTCTTTTTTCTCTTTTCTTTCTTTTTTACCTTTTCTTTCATTGTTACGAACCCACGCAGTTGAAATCGTGTTGCGTTCCTACTAACTTCCGGTGCCATAACGAACCAACTCGCTATCGACCAAATCTCCAATGTAACAAAAAATGTATTATTTAGCGTCATAACAGAAGAAGTTTTCCTTCTTTGGCTTAAACTTAATAGAATCCTTCTAATGTTTTTGGAATGACAAATTGAAATTGTGAGGACAAAATGTATTAATTGCTTACACCGTATGAGTGACACGCAAAATAACACATTATTCATATACTAATGTAGTAATGTGTGATCTAGACATAAAATTGGTTTTGAAAATATTAAAGTAATAATACGTACATTAAAAAGTATTATAAAGCCAATAAAAGATTCTATTTATTGATAAAATTTTGTTTTTTTATATTATTATTATGGTTGAACAATTTAACCGTTATGACCGTTAACCAAATCATAATTGTTAACTGACTTTAACCAAAATTCGGCAAAACCAATGGATTGTTTTAATGAATTTTCAAAAACCGCCAAATACGGGACCGACTTTGGTTAAAGATAATTCAAAACCCACCATAACCGATCTGACCCATTTAACTTCCACCAAACATATTGTTAGATATATCATTTGCTGTTTTCGGGCAACATTTATTATCGAGTTAATTTTATTTCATTGTTGAGTTATATAATGCCAGTTTTTTTTAAATATTTGATATTTATAGTATGAATTTTATATTTGGTTGGATTATGTCATTTTTTTCTAATATTTGGTACCAAACTTGGCGCGGTCGCACTATTTTGGTTACGGTTAACCGGCCCATAACCAATGAGCTATAATCGTCACCAAAACTGATAAACTGAAGCCGCCTTAACAGATCAATTATGGATATGATTTCCCATTAACCGACATATTAGTTATGGTTATGAGTGTCGCCTAAAACCGTCCAAAACGACTGTGCATGCACACCCCTAATTGTTACCGTATTGAACCACATTTATGCCACTAAAGTTTTCGGGCCAATATATATGCATACGCTAACATCATTGTGTGAACATCCCCACCCCCAGTAAAAGAAGAAAAAATAAGACATTACACACCATACTAAACACTACAAACCAATACTAGGCGATAACTTGCACGAATCCGCAGCAACGCGCGGGCACTTTTGCTAGTGTATATATATATATATATATAGAGAGAGAGAGAGAGAGATGCTAGTAGGAGAGCCCAATCGTTACGGTAGGGACGTAAAGGGAATTCGGTCCGTAACTATTTAGTTCATGATTGGTATGGTCGATTTTACATGTCTTCTGTGATTTTTTGCATATGAATATAAAATAGTTGTGGAGCTACAATGTATTTACCATCATCTAGAGCTATTTGGATTATTTGGATACATAAAAGTTGTCCCAAACTTGCTAAGGTATTTGGGTTGAAACTAATTTACTAATTAGTAATAAAGTAGTGTATCAATTCACAACATTCAGTGAGAATTAAATGGAAAGTGATACTTGTGGTTAAATACTCATAAATTCAAATGTAAAACTGATGCAAATTGTAAAAATAAAAAAACTAAAAATTTTATAAATGACTTTCAAAAGTCAAACTGCAAATGTTAAAATATAACCCATAAAAGTGCAGCTACATGGGACTACTTCCCCTGAAACACAGATCTTTTAATTTGCGCGGCAGAATATTGTTTATTTTTTCATATCCATTACATTGTTTACTTTTTATCTTGAAAGCTAACTAACTGTTACATATTTTTATTAACATCTTTGAGTTTCTTTTGCCAAACATGCAGCAACTAAATGCTTCTTTACTGAGTCAAAACTGGAAGGAAACCCAAAACCAGTCGAAGCATCCATATCTTTAAAATTCTACAAGGAAATATAAAGAAATAATAATCATAAAAAACGGCATCAATATTCATCATTTACGTATATAACGATATAATAAATATTTTCACCTTGTTATATTCGTGATTTAATGTATTGGAAATGGAAATTCTTGGGACTGTAATAGTACTGAATGTTGGGCATGTATCTTGTTATGCTTTGCGAAGAAATAATCTCTCGCGGTTGGATTTCCGTTTATAGCTTTAACCTATAAGATTTTAAAAGGCATTAACCCATACATTAATCTTATAAGGCATTAAACCATACATTAATCCAGATAGCATTTAAGGTTGTATATCAAGGAAAACTACATAATATACCCAATGGGTATAAGTATAACAATAATCGTGTTTGACTCGTTAAAGCTGATTTTGTAAGCTTGACTTTTTTATAATGTCAAACTGCAAAGATCAATTTAACTAAAACAGTAAAACCTTCTAATACCGAACATAACCTAGATCGAGCTTGGAAATCACATACGACTATATGAGCTGAGCTCAAACTTTAGAAAGGAGCTTTTAACAAGTCCCATATTTAAGAAAGACAAGCTCAAGCTTAGGCGAGCTCTGGCTCGGCTCGTTTAGGCCATACATTAGTAGTCCCAAAGTTTGAATTCAACATCATCTGACAACTGGTTTTATGCTTTTAATCCACTTAAATACCAAGTGCCCAATGCAAGTTGCTAAGCTAGCCGCAATATGATGCAAATCCTGGGGCTATAGTGCTATGTATTACCATAAATCAAACATATAAAGATCTTAGTAACAATTTTAATGTACAGACACATGTTCTTAATTATTCTATAATAGTTCACCACAAACAAGAGGGTAGTGCGATATTGTTAAAAAAATATACAAATGAATGGTGGCTCCATGCATGGCTCTACAAAGACAAAATTAACCATCAAATAACAATTAAAACCAACATTATAATCTCATTAACTCAAACAGTGAGTAATAGAACTTTTCTATTAAATAAAAAAATCATCCAAATTGTGAAGTTGGAAGGCGTATGGATAACCTAAGTTTCTCTACTGATGAGGTCGGAAAAAAGGAACCCTGAAAAAGCATGTAACATCTGATTTTAATGAATGCAGCAGCCCAACACCAAACACTGAAAGTGACAATGCAAAGGGCCGGCTAGAGAAATGCCCACTTTTGTTTTTCTATCCGGGAGAATCAGTTTGAACTGCAAGACTTGATATATATGCATTGTTACTATTTTTTAGTAAATAAGAAAAAATGTATGTTACAAGACAATAACTGAAACATAAGTGATTGCCCTAAACTTCCAAGAGTGATAGGGCTTGGCTGATGTCGAAATACCCTTTCTGTTCATCAAATAATAACCAAAGCAAAAAATCAAACATATATTCCAAATATAAACAATACATATTGATTTTAATCTTCACACATATTCAGTTTGATAAGTAATCAAATTTCAGCAAAACTAGTGTGTTCTTTAACATGCATAGTAGGAATAATTAAAATGACATGAAAATATATTCAAATCTGATGTAAATAGAAGCATTACCGAAGAACCTTATGAAATGCGGTACCTTGGTAGCGAGTTTTAAAGCGGCTGCACAAATTTCTAAACACTTTTTTAGTCCAAAGTTGCAAACTCATCGACTCATTAACCTTGCAAATTTGAAAGAATGAGGAACTAACAGCTGGAGACAAATTTTGCACTGGCTGGGGATGGAAATTGGATACGAAATCGAGATATTGCTAATGAACAACACCAACACAATCAATTAGGTCGAAAACAATTAACAGAATCAATTAACTCCATAAACAGTGTAAACATAACAGAACATGAAGCATACAATTAGGTTGAAACGATTACCTAATGTTGAGCCTACCTTCACCTCCTCTTTAATCTGCTATCTCGCACTCTCTCATGAAACACAAATTTAACCTAAGTTAAGTTCTTATATGTAGAGATGATAACACAGGAAATCAGAAACAAACATAATCAGAGATGATAACAAAATCCAAAACGTATTTAACCTAAATCAAACTCGATATGATGAAACATGCCTATTAGCACCGTGTGTGAATTTTAATTTGAAACTATAACAGCAACCAGCGATCCATTAGAGATAGAAAAAATGGGTCCCTCAATCATAAGTGACTCCAATGGCAGTTTAAAAACCCAATTCAGAAACACAATCCATAGTAGAAGAGGAAGACGACACAATTGAGAGAGAAGAAATTGATTTGTGGGTTTTTATGAAAACTGTAAAAGCACTCAATGGAGGGATGGAAGGGTAATCGAGAGTGTTCATCAGTTTCATTTTTTCTTTATGATTGCTATTAATGCCGCCGGAGAGAGCCTTAATGTCACCTTAAGTTTAAGGGTAACGTTAGTAGCCGAGGTAGCATATTAAATTTAGCGGTGTCTCGCCGGATTAGGGTTATACATACGCCATGTTGGTTATTCATACACCTGGGTAGCCTATACGAATCGTATAGGCTCTATACGGCTCATATAGGTCCATAATCAAGTCATTTTCAAGCAGAAGTGTCAGGTTTTATTCTTTTGTATCGTATAGCCCCCATATGGCTCGTATAGGGCTATATGACTCGTATATGGTCTATTTGACTCGTATAGGTTTCTTTTTTTTCAATTTTAAAATTACAAAAAATATAAAAAATAACACCCGAGTTGGTTACAAAATTAAAAAATACATAACAACCTACGTACAACATGAGCGTTTCGGGGTAACGACTTTTTAGTTTCATTTGTTGGTGTAGATGTTGGTATTATCTTACAAAGCAACACACAAATCTTACATGGTTTGAGAAAGAAAATATGATACCTGGTCTATACGGGTCGTATAGGTCAGACGAGTTACGTAAGCTATACGAGCTGGAAAATCTATACGGCTCGTATACAAAACGCTGCCACATTGACACGTTCGTACGCAGGTCAATAAGTTAGGGCTATACGACTCGTATAAGCCCTATACTAGCTGTATAGCCTTATTCCCACACCACGGGCTGGTGTATGCATAGCATGACCCTTGTTAAATTACCATATTGGACATCAAATATGTTTTATATGTAATATGTGTGTGTGTATATATATATGTATTAAAATCTAACTTTTCATATCCTCACTAAATTTACTACTGGTATTGTAGGGTTTTGTTTAAAAAGCTTACCTTAATGGTTTATTATACGTTACATTTTGAACAAGTGTTGGCCAATAAGTAATATGACCACAGTCACATATACGATCGAGTAATAAGTACCTTTCGGTAATTTGTAAGAAGGCATGTGTAAAAACATCTTAATGTTGTAATTATAGAAACGTGTCATTCACAAATAAATGTACTCGTCGATATTTCCTACTAACCATGAAGGATGCATGCGGGCATTTAAGCTTAAATAAGTGGATTCTCACAAGAATAGCAAACATGTTTTGTTACATTAGGGTTTATCCCTATGAAACTACTTTGTGTATAAAATTGGGTTTTATTCCCAGTTTACGAAATAAGAATCACGTTATTTTTACACTATGATATTTTTTTCTAAATACGTTCCTGATGAATTTTCCGCTGCCAAATATTTAATAATAAACACTGATACCACCGCACGTTTTCACGCCTGCCCTCTGAGTGTATAAGGTCGAGGACTATGACAATTATTTTCGTTAACTCTATTAGGAAACACACATGCATGTCACTAGAAAAAAAGATTGTCAGCTAGGACAGAAAAATCAGTCTTTAATATTTCCAAATCAGTACCTAATGGTTATCTTGGATTGATTTTCCAATCCCTAGCCAATAGCATATGCCTAGTCCTAGATGGTGGTTTTAGTAACTAAAAATCAGTCCAAATAAAAAGGCATCAATAGGAACTAACATTCAGTCTCCAATACATTAAAGTTCAGTTTCTAATGTGTCCCCCGTTACCACGTCTTTCAGTCCCCCCAAAACATTTTTTCAGTGACCACAAATCAGTCTCGGATATTATGATATTTAGTCTCTAATGTACAACTTTAGGGACTGAAAACTATTTCTCTAAACATGAATAGATTGTCCCTAATATGTTTTATTAGGTTCTTGATTTCATATCAAATCAGTCTCCAATGAAATGTTTTAAAGACTAAAAGTTAGTCTTGGTCTCTTCGGTTTCACTCTATTTCAATCGTTAATATTCATCTTTTAGGGACTAAAAGTAAATATAATATTATGTTAATTCAATATCTAAATGTTAAATTAGAATTGAAAAATTAATATTTAAGTATCCATATATCTCCAAAAACATTATGTGTTCACAACATTATTCAAAATTTTAGAGATTCATTAAATATACAGGTTTACATAAACATATAAATTATACAAATATAAGGAAACAAAATCACATGAGAAGTTGAAGAGAACCATATGTTGAGGATTTGGTCATTTGGATGCATTGGTCCTAGGTTATGCACAAAACCCGTTGTAAGGTTCATACTCTCGAGATGAGTTACATAGAATTACTTAGATTAGAAAGAGAATATGAAAATGTTTAAAAAATAGGGGAGCGTGTGAGCTAGTGCAGTGACTTTTATTTAGAAGGAAGTGAAATTTTAAACGAGACTAAAATAACTTTTTTAGCTATTAATGATTAAAAGGTGTTGGATTATTGAAATAATCTTATAAAAAAAATAAAACTAAAATTCACATAAAAGGTTGTATATTAAACTATAAGTTATGTGAATAAATATATTAATAAGTAAATGTAAGTGAAATTATAAATGTTATACGTAAGGTTTTCGCAAGATTATCAAAGTCCAAAATAAACCATTTATTAGGAAACACAGCAGAAATTAAGTTTTAAATCTTGTTAGCCATTACACATAAACCCGTTTATGTTAAACCCAATCCGGGATCCATATACGATTATCAAGCTATCAAAACACAACCATAGGGTTTTAACATACATATCTTCAAGTCCAGAAAACCGAAGGGGATGAATGAGAATGAATGGCTAGCTTCCAATGGAGGAAACCTCAATCTTGTATGCCCAACGAGCTAATCAACAAACACCTTTAGGTTGCTAGGGTCCTTTTCACTCTTGCAAGAACAAACCCTTTTGTTCTTCTTCTTCTTCTTGTTCTCGGCTCCAATGGAGAGAAAAAGAAAGAGAGAATGATGTGTGTGAGAGAGAAAGATGGATGCAAGAAGTGATCCCCCAATGGATACACATGCATAGTCTTGAAATAAACAACAAGGAGAGAGAGGGTGGGAGTGAGGGGCGGCCCAAGGGGTTTTCCCCCCAAAAACCCAAATCCAATCTTTTGTTTTTCTTTTAAACATATTTTGTTATTTATCAAATAATTAACATTTCTCATAAGCATAAATTATCCAAATAATTTATTTAACACACAAATGCAAGTATTTAGAAAACCCATTTTCCAAATATAATAAGTGTTGATTGGGTGTGACTCGACTTGGATCATAATGTACTAGCCACATCAACTCTAATATGTGTCTTGGGCAGATCTATTCCAACAATCTCCCACTTGCACAAGATCATAGAAGATTGATGCAAATAGCAAATACCACCTAACAACGGTTTACTATCCCTAATACGCATGACGAAGTGCCATTCAATAACATCATCCCCTTCAAGTCCCATACTTGAAATGATTTAAGTGAAACTATCATTTATCCTTTTTGTCGCAAATGTCATGTTAAATCCAAAGATACAGAGTGATCATTCTCTTTTGATTTAACTAATCAAGACTTAGACATTTAACTCTCAACGAATAAGAGGGACAAATCCCCTATTGACTACATACGTCTCTCACTATCACCTCGTACCATTCTTGAGCTTAGCCTTATGTACTGACATATTTCAGAGCAGTGAAGAACTAAGTCAAAGTATAATAGTTGGTGAATATCAAGACCCAATATGTATCTCAGGTCGGAGGATACTATGATGTCCGCCTTTACTCAAATTTACTTATGATCACAAATCACAAGTATTCCATGCAGTAAAATTGAGGGCGGGCCAGTCCAATATTTATCACATAAATATTTATGAACCTTGGAAGCAAACCCTTTGCTATATTCATACATCATGAATATCTACCAATCCAAGTTCATAATAGTCTTACTTTCATATTTGTTCCCACAACTATGATCGACTACGGACATTTAGAATAATCAAATTATTCATAGATTTAAACATGCTAAAATGGAACATAACTCAAGAACATTGAGTTAAAATAAAATTGTTCCGATATCCAAATACAAAATTTTGATCAAATCCAATCACTAGAATATCGAAGTCGTAAGGCACAAGCATGACCCTCATGCTTCGGCCTTTCAAGGAGCTTCGTGAGTGGATCCACAATGTTTTGATCAATGTGAATTTTGCGAATACATATCTTTCCTTTTTCAACTTCATCCCTTATGTAGTTGAATCTCCGCTCAATGTGCTTAGTTTTTTGATGTGCACGGGGTTCCTTGATTTGAGAAATCGCACCCTCGTTGTCACAAAAGATTTCTAGAGGGTCCTGAATGGTACGAACTACCCCTAGGTCGGCAATGAACTTTCTAATCCACGCAGCTTCTTGACCTGCCAAGGAGGCGGCGATGTATTCTGATTCATTGGTGGACAAGGCTACCACGTCTTGTTTTGCGCTCTTCCAAGAGACAGCACCACCATTTAGAATGAAGACATATCCGGATTGTGATCGAGAATCATCTCGATCAGTTTGGAAATTCGCATCCGTGTAACCTTTTACAACGAGTTCCTCCTCACCAGAGCCATATATTATAAACATATCCTTAGTCCACCTAAGGTATTTCAACATGCTCTTAACCGCCATCCAATGGCTAGTTCCCGGATTTTGTTGGTATCTACTTGTCATGCTCAAAGCGCATGACACATCCGGTCTGGTGCATATCATGGCATGCATGATGGATCCTATAGCAGACGCATATGGGATTCCATTCATTTGTCTTGCTCAACCTTTGAGCTTGGACATTGAGAAGCACTCAATATTGTTTCTATTTGAATAGGTACCAAACCTTTCTTAGAGTTTTCCATCTAGAACCTTTTCAAGATTTTGTCAATGTATGCACTTTGATTTAAACCTATCAACTACCTAGATCTATCCCTATAGATCCTTATTCCCAGAATATAGGCAGCTTCACCAATATCCTTGATGGAAAAATAATTTTAAAGCCAGACTTTTACACCTTCTAAGGTTGGACTGTCATTTCCAAA
Organism: Bidens hawaiensis; assembly: GCF_021521415.1. Taxonomy (NCBI): domain Eukaryota; kingdom Viridiplantae; phylum Streptophyta; class Magnoliopsida; order Asterales; family Asteraceae; genus Bidens; species Bidens hawaiensis. The sequence continues at coordinate 31,624 of NW_027498939.1, forward strand.
TAGTAGTATGTCATCTACATATAATACCAGAAAGGTAATGATCCTCCCACTAGCTTTCTTATACACACAAGCTTCATCAACGTTTTTGATGAATCCAAATTTCTGAACTTCATCATCAAAACGGTGATTCCAACTTCTAGATGCTTGTTTCAATCCATAGATTGATTTCTTTAACTTGCATACTTTGTTAGGATGTTGTGGACCGATAAAAGCTTCAGGATGAACCATATAGACATCTTCCTCAAGGTGTCCATTTAGAAAAGCGGTTTTGACATCCATTTGCCATATCTCATTGTCATAATATGCGGCTATTGTTGAGTCAAAGATTTGGCTTAAAGGAAGTATAAGGAAGATTGGAATCTTCTCAACCTCCTCAGAAATCGCTAAGTATAGAACCGAGCACACTTGGACATCCGAGCAAGGTTTCACTTATCCTAGCAAGGTATTTTGCCTATCGGGCAGGGTTATCTTCTTGAAGTCTTCTTTAGTGTATATCCGAGCAGGGTTCACTATGTCTAGCAAGATTGTTCTTCACTGCCAAGCAAGGTTTTCCTCCGAGTAAGCTCTTGGCTGACGAAGCTTTTGAAGACAAGTATTTGGAAGATCTAGCAGGTATTCATTAATAAAACAGTGGCCCAAGCATGCTTGATGAGTGTTGATAAAGAATTATCTTAAGGACTCATCGGGCAAGGTTCAACTCCGAGAAAGCTACAGTGTTACCATCACACCTTGCTTTGCTAATAAGTTATTCTCTAGCAAAGAGTTGAAAGGACCTCGGAAGAACAAGTTTGCTCGTCAGATCACATCGGGTAAAGTTTGATATGGTCAAGAATATTGAATTATGCTAGGTGAGTATTTTCTTAGGAAAATACTCTAACTAAAGTCTACCCGGAGAACTGTTCACCAGCACACTTCAAAATTACCAGGTCTACTCATAAATGATAAAAGGCACGAAGCCTACTCGGAGAAGACAAATGTTATAAAGTCTACCCGGAAGACCTGTTTTTACACTTAGTATAGTTTTGAATATGTAATTTGATTATGTTCCAATCATTAGGGTTTCTAGAAGGAATGACAGCTGTCTGGTGGTGACAGGCCTATAAATAGAATAATTTAGGGCACGCATCCAAAGAGACACCAGAACGGATTTTGACAGCAGACATTACACTTTTCAGACCTAAAGGAATATTTCCTGATTATAAGTGTGACGGCTGTCATAGGATTGTATGGATAAACTTTCCAAACAAGAAACCCTAATCGATTAACATTTGTATGAATCATTTATATAAATGGAAATCTTTTGAGTGATTGTTTGTGTCTGTTACATTTATTAATCCTTAAGCAAAAACTCTATTTGTTTCTAATTCCGCCGTTAACAAACAGTTTTCTTACCCAAATTAGCAACCGTCATTAACCTTCTTGTCGACACATTTATTGTGTGGGTTATGACTATATTGGGAGTGTGAGCGATCAATATCTGGGAAAGAAAAGTGGTATCAGAGCTTGTTTTTTGTTGTGCGGGTGAAGAACTTGTTGTTGATTGCATATCTGAAGAAGAAAGATGACGTAAGCAGAACACTGTTCCAATGAAGTATGACGACAGCTGCTCTGTTCTTCATTCTCTTCTAGATCTACAAATTACCAGTGTTTTGCTTTACTTATTTTATTTAAATTTTGCATCTTTATATGATTAATCTTGCTCCAATCAAACCAGATACATCAGATCTGAAGATTTGATTCTCAGATCTGATTATTTTCAAAATTCAATTTTTACTTTGTTTTCATTGATTTACTGTTTTTGCTTTTCAAAATACCAAAATGTTTGGTTGAAGAGCAAGAAGTTTCTACTAATAAGATTCTCAGACTGTATGGACAGGAGAATTTCACCAAATGGAAAGTCCTATTCGAGGCTGTTGTGTGCTATAATGATGTAGACATGCGGAATTCAATCAGAAATGGTCCACAAGCAGCTGATGGTGCAAGTTCTACTACTAATGTGTGTAATAGAATGAGAAAAGTGGACGACAGGGCCTTAGCCTTGATTAAGCTAGGACTGTCTTGGGAGATCTTGACATGTTCGAAGGGAACACTGAGCTAAGGCTATGTATGATGCAATCCTTCAAAATGTTTGAAGGGAACACTGAGCTAAAGAACATAAAGAAACAAAGGCTCAAGCAACAGCTTGAGAGATTTAAATACAAGGATGGAGAAAGATTGAAGACAATCCTTGATAGATTTCTAGCTATAGTGAATAACCTAAGAACAACTGACTATGTGATGACCGATTTTGACTTGAACACCAAATTTCTCAATTCAATGCCGAAGGAGTGGTACACTGCCTGCAAGTTCATCCTTCAAAAGTCCAACTTTGATCAATTGAAGTTGGATGATGTAATTTGCTTCCTTCAGGCTGCTGAGATAGAGATGATTGAGAACAAAATTATAAAAGAAGAGAAGCTATGTTTCCAGGTGTCCAATGCTCTTATACTACGTATAAAAAATTTGAGCCGAAAACGGCTAAATTGTACACTACGTATAAGAAATTTCGGCCGAAAGCGGCTAAATTTTACACTACGTATGAGAAAGTTTGGTCGAAAACGGCTAAATTTTACAATATGTATAAAAAATTTGGGCCGAAAATGGCTAAATTTACACCACATATAAAAAATTCCGGACGAAAACAGGTAAATTTACACTAATGCGTAAAAAAACAGGGGGGCGGGGCCACCCCTGGCCCTAAGCAATCTTCGCCGGTGCTTGCTGTGTACAAGTTCTATGGATTCAGAACCAGATGTTTGATTATGGTTTGAATTTTCTGAACACCCCTGTTTTCATTGATAATACTGTTGCATACTTTAATGTTAAGAATCCTGTCCAACATTCAATGACTAAGCATATTGAAATCAGACATCACTTCATTAGAGATTGTAATGAAAAATGTTTGATTGAAATGCAGAGAGTTGACACAAGTGATAACTTGGCTGACCTATTCACCAAGCCACTTGATAGAACCAGATTCAACTTTCTTTTGAAAGCTCTGGGAATGATCAACTCAGATGAGGTGCACCTATGGGAAACTTGTCTATCAAAAATCAGCAACAGATTCCCATCATAGAGGAACCAACCAAACATGGTGTTGATACACCTAAAGCATATGTTAGTGATAGCTCAACTCACCAAGGAAACCAGCCAAGGTTCATTGTCCAACTTATAGATGAAAATGACTCTGCCTCAATGGCAAGTGGACATGTACCCTACTCTGGTGGAAACAATGGTCAAGGGAATGAAACTCAAGCATTATTCTCTATGTTCACTGAGTCCTACAATGCATTTGTGGCCAAAAACTTAATCTACACAAGTGTCATACAAGATGATTTGGAACAAATAGATGCTGATGACCTTGAGGATATGGATTTGAAGTGGCAAGCTGCAACGCTTGGACTCAGAAGCAACAGGTTGTTCAACAGGACTGGTAGATCTCTAGTCTCTAGTCCAAATGAGAGAATTGGCTTTGATAAGTCCAAGGCAATCTACTATAATTGCCAACAGCCTAGACACTTTGCAAGAGAATGCAACTAGCCTAGAAATTTTCAGATGAATCAGTTCCAGAACCAACAACCTAGAAATCAGCTGCAATATCAACAGAATCAACCAAGAAACAACAACTTCAACAACAACAATCCCAATTTCAACAGCTATCAACAGCCTCAAATGAATAATCAACAAGTTGTGCCTCAGAATCAAAACTACCAAAGAAACCAATACCCTCAAACTGCTCCAAATAATCCCAACAAAACCAATAAAAATCAACCAAGATATCAAGGAATGTAGATGTTGCTGCACAACATGAAGGAAATTTTGATTAGAGTGATCATGACATCACAAAGACTAATGTTGCTTTTATGGCAAATATTGAGAATGAGGCTGGAACATCATCTTCTCAGGTACACTCAACCCCTACATCTGATTTACATGACACAATTAAAGCTTTAACTATAAAAGTAGGCAAGCTAGAGGGTGAGTGTTTCAAAAAACAAAGGTATGAAGCAAGTGATATTGTCAATGAAGATAAAATCAGAAGTTTGGAAGATGATTGTGTGAGTAGCTATAGATCTCAGCAGAGATACATCACCGTGATAGATGGCTTAAAGAAAATGTTGGTTGAAGAGAAGGTGAAGAATACCAAGTTACAAGTTGAGAATGAATTTCTAAAGAACTTGGTTTCCACAGGAAACATTTGTGGTATCTTGAATCAAGTAAAAGAGAAAGACAAATACAAATCAGTTCCACCACCATTCAACAACAACTTTTTGCCCAAAGTTGACAAAGAAAAGAGGGGTGGATATCTTCAACAATTTAGAGATGTCTTTCAAGACAAAGAAGAATTTGTTGATCTTTCCAAGAAAGTGAGTGAAGAGGGAGAGTTTGTGGTAAGGGAAGATATAAGAGAAGACAAGTCAATAGGAGTGCAAGTCTCTGAGGATAACTATGATATCGATGATCTAAATATGGATGACTTAAGTGACTTAAGTGATCAAATCACTGATGAAGAGATTCAAGCTGCAGAAAGGGGCAGGAGATAGAAGAAAGCAGATTCAATTGACAAACTGCCCAAATTAACCAAATTGACTCCAAAGATGGTAAAGAACAATGAAAAGATTAAAAGAGAACATGTTTCTTTTGACATATGTGAAAGATCAAAGGTGAGTTATAATGCAGTAAGGCCACCAAGCAAGGCTGCTTTGCAAAGAATTAGTGACAGCAATAAGAAAAAGGTCATTGAAACAATTGTTGGTGACAACTTCATTCTAGTTTACCCAGTTTTTTCAAGCCATGAAATGTTTGATATTGGGGAAGTTGAAACCATGGAAGAATATGAGAAAAGGCAGTCAAGGTATAAGGGAAGCCTAGATGAAGAGCCTATGAATATGAAGAAAATTATCTTTGTTAAGAGAAAGTTTGAAAGACAAGATATCAATATTGACGAATTTGTTCATTTTTCAATTGACTTTGATGGTCTAAAGACTCAGAAACACTTGGTATTAAACCACCTAGACCAAGTGAGAGATTCAAGAAGGGTAGTGATCATGAAAGATTCAAAGGAAAGGTATGGTGCAAGAAATGTGATAAATATGGTCACCACACTGATTCCTATAATGAAAGGTTCAACTTCAAACCTTTCCATGTTCCCAATGAGACAAAGTTTGGCCAAAACTTTGTGCTTTATAAACAGAAATATGAGTAATACTTGGGAAAGGGAAAGGTGTGTGGAAAGGAGACTATGAGTGAAAATGATCAGCAAGTTTCAGAGAAGGTTAATAAGGAAAGGAAAGTTGATGTGAAACCAAAGAAACCTGTGGCTGAACAAGCTAGAAGAAGCAAATCACCCAAGAAACTGAAACTTCTATCAAAAAGAACTTTCAACCTTTGAAAATTATTCCCAAACAGGACACAAAATCAGTGAAGTCTGATGATTCTTAAGGATCACCAAGTAGTGAAAAGAAAAGAAACAATGGAGTCTTTCCTAGAAAGAAACCAACTGAACTAAATGGTGATAAAAAGTTTCTTTTGGAACATGGTTATGAACCTCAAGGATTTCTTTGGAAACCTAAGGTTGAAACCAAGGAGGAGAAAAATGTTGATTATTCAAGCAAGAAAGACTATGTTGTTCAAGAATGTGACAGTGCAGTGGTTGATTGCCAAAGCACCACTTCATTTATGAAAAATCCAAGAGAATGTGGATATGAAACTGATAACTCAGATAACATTGAAGTTACCCATGAAGATCTTGAACCCATAACACTCACACCCAATGCTGCTACTGAAAATGAATCTGATGATTTGCAAGTTGAGATAGCTTGCACTTCATCATCTAACTAATCACTCTTTTTGTAATGTGCACTCCACTGAATGAAGTATGGTATATGGATAGTGGATGTTCTAGGCACATGACTTGTGACAAGAGGTCACTTGTTAACTATGAAGAGAAGTTTGAGGGTCCAGTGGCATATGGCAGTGATGAGAATGGAGGTAAAATTGTTGGAAAAAGTATCTTGACCAATGGAAAAGTCACATTTGACAATGTCTTCTATGTGGAAGGTCTACAGTATAACCTTTTGAGCATATCAAAGATGTGTGATAAGGGTTATAAAGTTGGTTTTGATGACTCACATTGTTTCATCTTAAGACCTGAATATGTTATTCCACTTGATATGATCTTGATGATGACCCCAAGGAATGGCAATTTATATGAACTTAACATGAAGGATGAAGTTTCAAGGGGTGGTACATGTTTTGTTTCTAAATGAATCAAAATTGTAGCATAGAAAGTTGTGTCATGTAAATCTCAATAACATGAACAAACTAGTCAAGGGTGAGCATGTCATTGGATTACCTACTAGAGAGTTCAACTTGGATGAAAATTGTGTCTCATGTCAAAAGGGAAAGCAGCACAAGTCTTCTCACAAGACTAAACTCATCACTCAATTGATCAAATTCTTGAAATGCTTCACATGGATCTCTTTAGTTCTGTGAGTGTACCAAGCATTGGGAAGAAAAGATATTTTCTAGTGATCATTGATGATTTCTCAAGATATACTTGGGTTTATTTCCTAAGTACAAAAGATGAGGCTGCTGAATTAATCATGAACTGTGTAACAAGGGTTGAGAATCAAGTGGATAAAAGGGTTAAAGTGATGAGAAGTGAGAATGGTACTGAGTTCAAAAATGGAGTTATTAAGAATTTTGCAATAACAAAGGAATACTTCAACAATTCTCAGCTCCTAGAACTCCTGAACAGAATGGTGTCGCAGAGAGGAGGAACAGAACACTCATTGAAGCTGCAAGAACCATGCTAGCTGATGCTTATCTACCTGTCACTTTTTGGGCAGAAGCTATAAACACAGCTTGCTATGTTCTATACATGGTACTTCTTAACAAAAGTCACAACAAGACTCCCTATGAAATTCTCTTTAATAGAAAGCCCTACATCAAGTTTCTCAAGCCTTTTGGATGTAAATTTTCTCTTTTGACCAAGGATTCTTGAACAAGTTTCAAGAAAAATCCTTAGACTGTTTCTTTGTTGGCTACTCTACACACTCAAAGGCTTATAGAGTATATGTGAAAGATCATTTGAGTGTGATTTTAATCATCTAATGTTGTCTTTAATGAAAGTCAATTCAACACAGTTGATGGTGCAGCCTGGCTGTTTGACTTAGAGAAACTGATCAAGTCCTTCAAAATCTACCCTGGGATGAATCATTTTACAAAACCAGTGTGATTGGAGAGTCAAATCAGAAAACATTGGATTTGGAAAAGTTGTGGAAAAAGGTTGCAAGTAAATAAAGTGAATATACATTCATAAAGGATCCCTCAAGTGCAAATGATGAGGAAGTCCAAGACAATAATCAAGAAAACAATCAAAGTCCAGAACTAGATCAAGCAGGTAATAATCATAACAATCAAGAAGTGCAAGATGATCAAGTTCAAAATGAGGAAGATCCAAGCAACCAAACTGGTGAAGAAACTGCCACAAGAGAAAGGTTTCAAGATTTATTTGACAATGGTGCATCTACTTCAGGACAGAACAACAAAGAAGCACCTGAAGTTGATAATGCAAGAACTGATTTGGCCATTGAGGAACCGGATCTCAATGAATCAAATCTTGACACTACTGTATCTACAGATATGATAGTTCAAACCCCTTATGTTGAAAAAAATCATCCTTTTGAACACATCATTGGAAATATATATGAAGAGTTACAAGAAGCCATTCTGAATCTGCAAACATTTGTTTGTACTCCTGCTTTCTATCCCAAATAGAACCAAAGAACATTGTTCAAGCTCTGTAGGACTAACAGTTGGGTAGAAGCAATGCAAGAGGAGTTGGCTTAATTCAAAGACCTACAAGTTTGGGAACTTATAGACAGGCCAAGAAACAAATATACTATTGGAACCAAATGGATTTTCAGAAACAAATGGGATGAAAGGGGAATTATGATTAAGAACAAAGCTAGACTTGGGATGCCTACAAGAAGAAGGGATTGACTTTGAAGAAGTCTTTGCACCAGTTGCAAGACTTGAAGAAATAAGAATTTTCTTAACTTATGATGCATCAAAGAACATAAGGGTATTCCAACTTGATGTCAAATCTGCATTCCTAACTGGAAAGATAGAAGAGGAAGTGTATGTTTCTCAACCACCAGGTTTTGAGGACTCTATTTATCCTAGCAGGGTATATAAGCTAAACAAAGCCCTGTATGGACTTCATCAGGCTCCTAGAGCTTGGTATGATGAACTGTCAAATCACCTACTTGAAAATGGTTTCCGAACGGGAGCTATTGACAAGACCCTCTTTTACAAAAGAAAGGAAGAGATATACTCTTACTGCAAGTCTATGTGGATGACATTATTTTTGGGTAAACCAATGAACAGATGTGTATGGAGTTTGAAGAGGTGATGAAGTCCAAGTATAGTATGAGCTCAATGGGAGAAATGAACTTCTTCCTTGGATTACAAGTTCAGCAGAAGGCTGTTGGAATTTTCATCTGCCAGTCTAAGTATGTACAGGACATACTAGACAAATTAAGTGTAATGATCTTAAGACAGCTTCAACTCCTATGGATTCAAAAGAAAAGATGATAGCTGATGAAAAGGGGGATCCAGTCGATGAGCATGAATACAAAGCAAAAATTGGATCATTGATGTATCTGACTGCTTCAAGGCCTGATATCATGTTTGCTGTGTGTGTCTGTGCAAGGTTCCAGTCAAGTTCTAAGGTTTCTCACATGAATGCAGTGAAGAGTATCTTTAGATATTTGAAGGGAAGACCTTGTGACACCCCACATTTTCACGTTAACTTTGTTAACCCAAACTTTGTTATCTTACACGTCACGCAAAACATTTACACGAGTCAATAACAAGTCACACACATTAGTCCATTAGCACGCGTTGGTGATTAATTTCGAATCAAATATGTTTAAATAATTCGGATACAATTGTTATTTGGACGATTTTATGTGTTAAACTTGGTACATTATACTCTCTTAACATGCTATTAGTTATTATATAAAAAATGCCTCAATAATATGTTTATAATATTATCTATCTGAAATTACATGCTAAATGATTATGTTTTTACTTCATAGTTTGTTTCATGAAATTATGATCGACTGTGCGTAATTTGTATGTTTTCAGCTTTTATAAAATAGTTCTAACAATAATATCGACGAGGCTTTATTTTTATTACATAATGATTCGTTATAACCCGACTTGGTGTTACAGTTGTTCGTTTATGTCAAAACTCATTTAATAAGGGACTATTCATGTAAATGTCGATTAAAACAATATTAAAATAAAAATACCCAACCCTAATTTCCCCCAAACCATCGATCTACAACTGCTCACCCTCTCTCACTATTCTAAACCACCAATAAACCCTAAGCATCTTCAATTCAACCTCAATTCTTGCAATTGGTGGTGTCTTTGAGTGAATCTCATCATTCCTCTCACTAGTTGGTAAGTTTTATGCTTTGATGAGTTACTGTGAAACCCTTGATGTTAAATCTCTGTGATATTGATTATTATGATGTTAATTGATGAATTAGATACCTAGAGATGACATAAACATGTTAGGGTTTGAGTTTTGTTGACTATGGTTAGCTGACAGATTCGTTCTCATTTATTGTTTGGTCGATGAATTAGATACCTAGAGATGACATAAACATGTTAGGGTTTGAGTTTTGATGACAATGGTTAGCTGACAGATTCGTTCTCATTTATTGTTTGGTCTGTAATTCGATGATAATTGATTTTTTTTTGATCGATTCTTGATTCTAGCATATCGTATTCTGAGTCTAGTTTCCAGAAAGGTAAAGTTTATAATTTTTGAATAAGTTTTAAATAGTTTTTATGATTTTACAAAAACAAATGTCAAAGCTGCTTCGGGGAGTTATATTCTGGTCTGTCTTTCTGTCACCATAACTCCCTAATCACAAAACCAAATGTGTTGCTTTCACTTCTGGAATTTAGTATTATGAGTTTAGAAGAAACCCCAATTGGATTTGCATAATTTGGATAAATGAGTTAAGAGAACCATGAAACTACTTTTTATTGCGCAATCTGCTGAACTGTTGGTACCTACCTGCAATGATTGAATTATTGTGAGTTTTGTATGCAATGGAAAAATATAATAAAATTTTTTTGAGAAACCTAATTCATATATACAACTGTGGTAAGTTCTGTAGAATTTATTTCTAAGTCTTTCTTAGTGAATAAAATCCGTTTGTACATACTATAATTTGTCTTGTTAACTGCTTGATCAGAATTTGAATTATATGACAATTGCTTGATGGTTTGATCCCGATGTGACATAGGATGCATGCTAAAACAACCTAAAACTATTGAAATTAATTTTAATCACCAATGAGTAATTGTGTCACGTTTTTGTTTGTGTGTGAGTCCATGCGTTGGTCTAAAAGTCATGTGTTATTGAACACATTCTCATCACTTAAACACTTGTACTATGTAACAGTTAGCGAGTCAAGTGCATCCTTTTGGTTTTGAGAAAAGTCATTTACACGCGATACTAGGTGAGTTCATACTTTTTCCTAATTGTTTTCTAAAGAGAAAACACAAAACTATTTTCGTATACTGCTTTTCTAGACTGAAAACACAACACATTTGCCTAACTTGTATTCGGGGAGAAAACACAAACTACTTTCTGATACATGTTTTCGGGGGAGAGAACACAAACTTACTTATATACAGGTTTCTGGAGGAAAACACAACGACTCGTTTTAGATTTTTCATAATTTCTTATATATCACAAGTTTATACTAGATGCCTTTATATCACTTAAAGTCCTTACATTTCTTTGAACCGATAGGATGGGATCACGGGTTTATATTGAGTAGTACTAATGGGTTTGACAAACCCCACTCGGGCTAGTCGCGCTAGCACGGCTGTGATGTTGTAAAACGAGTGTTATATTTACCTAACTTTTATACGCCAGTGTTGGTGATAGACCTGGTAAGAAGGCATACATACAGTCAGCTTCGGTTCAACCGTCTAGTAGCTTGTAAATGGGTTATCTACCCTGATATATTTTGAAATGTGCTAAATCTACTTATACATATTACATTTATCATTTTCTTTGTTTTAACTTATGAGCTCGCCAACCATGTGTTGACACTTGATTATTGATACTTTCCCAGGTCGCTAGGTAGGGAGCACGCAACACGCTTGCTTGGAGTTTTCATTATTGCATGAACTTGTATTTTAGATTGTTTTACAGTTGATGGGTTGTGCATGTTTAGGCACGTGGTTACTATTTTAAATCGTTTTACCTTACGCTTCCGCAACACTTTTAAATTGTTTGGTTTGGATTTTGTTTTCTCATGTTTGAATGAGACTTAAATAAATCTTTTAAATATTTTAATATGGGTTTTCGGTATAATGAATGAGCTAGATCCTGGTATGTCACACGCCTCACGGTAAAACTTCGTTAGTCGAAATTTGAGGGTGTGACAGACCTGATCTAGGTATTTGGTATCCAAAGAATCAGTCATTTAATCTCATTGCTTACACAGATAGTGACTATGATGGCTGCAATATGAGCAGGAAGTCCACTTCAGGAGGGTGTCAGTTTTTGGGTGATAGATTGGCGTCATGGCAATGCAACAAGCAGACAACAGTGTTAATATCAACGGCAGAAGTTGAATACATTGCTGCATCTGCCTGCTGTGCACAAGTACTCTGGATTCAAAATCAGATGTTGGATTATGGTCTGAATTTCTTAAACACCCCTATTTACATTGATAATACTGCTGCATCTTTTATTGTTAAGAATCCTGTGCAACATTCCAAGACTAAGCACATTGAAATCAAACATCACTTCATAAGATATTGTAGTGAAAAAAGTTTAATTGAAGTAAAAAGAGTTGACACAAGTGATAATTTGGCTGGCCTATTCACAAAACCACTTGATAGAACCAGGTTCAACTTTCTTCTGAGAGCCCTGGGATGATCAACTCTAATGAAGTCTGATTAATGATGTGCGCTTGTTGAGCAAACTGATATCTTCTCAAAGTCTTAGTTAATGCTGTGTGAATGTGTTTGAATACGATACTTTTGATGTTAACTGATATGTTCTTAAATGACTATCTGTGCAAATTTAGGTGTCTTTGATGCTTATACTTGTCTATCAGTTGACTAATAGGATGTCATGATAATTATTTTGATTTGAATTACTTGATTATATGCTTATCTGATGTCATGTTTGAATGTTTGAATATGTGAGTAACATGATCTGATGATGTTGTTTGAACAAATTAGACTATACATGATGTGAAGTCTGCTTGTTTTCATGATGTCATTAATGATTAAGATATAAATATGTTACAACTGTTTGTGTCAATATGTGTCTTTATGTTAAAATTAAATGCTCAAATGAATTTTCAAATGAATTTTACATAATCACAAAAATTTTGATCAAAACATGAGCAAGTTGTTAATGGTTTTGAGATATGATAATACTATTCAGTTCAAGCTTTAGAGAAGCTTAAAAGAAGGATTTTCAATGGAAAGTCTCAAAAGAATTACTTTTGCTGAAAATTATGTCATTTGCCCAAGTCTGAGGAGCATATACTTGTATATGTTTGGTCCTATCATCTACTTGTAGATTTCAAAGCCATTAATCCAAAGACTGAAAGCATTTGGGGCAATTATAATTAATTCTTTCACTAGAAATTATGCCATTGACTCTAAGCCAAAAGGACATGTATTTATTTTTATGTTTGGTCCTGCATACTACCTGTAGACAGTCTGGATTGCCATTAACCTGGAAGCTAAGAGGAAGTGGGGTGACTGAATCTGTTAAAATGGGAAATGATAGTACGTTGACTACTAGCCAATCATATGGATTTAATAGGCTAAAAAAGGCACTTAGTACAGTCATTAACATGTATGGTTGCTTTCCCATGATGTGTAAAATCTAAGGTGATATAAACATAAAGAAACTGCTAAGCTATATGTAACATCGAGAAAATTTCGAGTTCAAAATATAAAATTTCCAAAGTCTAGGGACTAAATATGCCAAATTCTAAACCTTAGGGTTTAAAATGAAAATTCTGAATTTTGTCCTATCACAATACACGACGGGACAAAAGACAAGCCCATCGCGTACCGCAATGAGGCTTGGTCAAAGTTTCTGGAAGGGTCAACAGCGATACGCGATCGCTGTTGAAACAACGTCACCGCGTACCGCGATGACGTGGTCTTACATGTTTTGACCCGTGTGCCACGTGGCACACGGTGGCATCATCTGCTGCCACGTGGCAACACTGCTGCCATGTGTTGCCACGTGTCGCCACGTGGCGCAACGCCTGTCACGTGTCGCCACGTGGTAGGTCAAATTGGTGATTCAACAGACCTATATCGCGATATGCAATAAGTCAGCCCAAAGACCCATCGCGTACCGCGATGGGGTCCAAAATATTGCCTATAAATAGCAAGTCTGGGATTCATCTCAACCCAAACCAAAATCAGTTCCTCTCTCTCTCTCTCTATAACATCTCTCTACACCTCGATATTCGTACCATCGATTAACCTCGATAAACGTGCCATAATTCCTTGATAAGCGTGCCCGATCCCTAGTTTGTGTACCGATGTTTCCTCGAAGTACATGCCACTCTCCACCCACATTCGACCAATGAAGGTGTTGTTCTCGAAAGGCGCACTAACAATTTTCGAAGATTGGTGTCGTCGTTGACGTACCAAAGTTGATCGAGAAGTGAAGTGGGTTGGATTGCTGCTCGAGTCATTAGAATTTTCACAAGCCTTAACGTAAGGCTTAAAACGCCAATGAATATAATAAAGAAATATTATAAAGGCTTAAACCTTAAGTCGAGGTTATACTTGATACCTCGATAAAAGAGAAATAAATATAACGAAGAAAAGAATAAAAGAATGAATTGTGAATAATTATTTATGTGTGTAAGTATATATGTATATTCTTTGTTATGAAATTATTATTTATGTAATAATGAGTATTCCTAAATAATAAAAGAAAAAGAATACGTTTCTTAGAGAAGAAGAAACGTCGGGTTTTTATATAAACTAAAGGTTTATAATTACTTTTAAACTAAAGGTTTTCAAGTAAATGAGATATATGAACTAAAGGTTCATCGAGGTATAGAACAAGACTAAAGGTCTTAAGCCGGATTGTATATCCGACTAACAAATGGTTATACTCGTACTATAGGTGCGAGATAGCAAGGGAAAGACCCTCGGACGGTGTTGAAGCCGATCCCAAAGCGATAAGGTGATTACGCCCCAAACTTTTATAAACTTGTTTTCAAATGAGTCAAACATGTTACATGAAAATTGTTTACAAGGAACTATGTGTTCCTAAAACCATTATAAATATGGGTATAAACCTAGCCCTCAGGCTGTGGTATTCGTGTGTTTGGATCCTTACATAGGTGGTACTACGCGGTGGGCACACCACACCACCCTTTGTCATAGGACGCCCTCCTGCAGGGAGTATGACCGTTGTGTATATTTACGGGTACTTAACTAAGTCGAACGCTGCGGTGTTTGCTATGGCGACCTAGAGTAGAGACTCAAGTTTATAAATGTGTTGTTTCAACTTTGTTATTCCTAAGCCACGTTGGGCCGAGGCAGACGTAGTCTCGAGGGGTAATAAAGTAAAAGAAAATATTTTTGCATCAGCGTGTTCACCAGCATTCGTTGCTGACGTGTTTTATTTACATTGTGCAGGTGAACAAGATTAGCTCTTGGATGTGTCGAACTGCTATATTTAAATCCGATGGCTCGGATCTTTGTTAAAACTTTAATATATAATGGTGGTGGCTTTGTAATGTAAAACAAGTAATCTTTTGAACTAGTTCGGGAATCTTTTATAATCCCGACTTTTGTATTGTAAATATTTACATCTTTAATCCACAAGTTTTATAATACTTCCGCTAAATTAACGTAACTCTGATTTATTTACACTTGAGGTACCAAAATATCCGTCACACTCCTAGGCCGTGTTTTTGTGTGTGACAAGTGTTGGTATCAGAGCCATCGATTTTAGCGAATTGGGTATCATAAAACAATACCCAAGCTTCGATCCAAGTATAGGAAATAATTGTTTATATGTTTTAGGGATAAGATAGGCTGGTAACCTTTCTTTCCCTCTCTACATTCTAAACCACCCAAAATGTTAGATGTCCTTCAAGACTTATATGGAAAATTATGTGCGCAAGGCTAAAGAGGCCGGAATCGCCGAACCTTTTCCCGTGGACAACATGAGTGATTGGTATTATGAAGCATACTTCGACCAAGATGTGGAACATGACTTGACCAAACCCGTATACTACCCTGGAAGCAAACATTACCCAATAGACGTTCCCGATAGTCCACCAAAACAAAGGATTGAGCCATCAAGGCACTCAAGTTACCATCCACCAACAATGTCGATGTATCATCCTTCTGAGGTACCGACGTATCATCCATCGGAGATCCCCACTTACCAACCCTCAGATATACCTTAATACTACCCAATTGTATACCTACCAAATCCTCATCCATCCTATGCCTTCCTTTCCAACTTACCTATCAAAGAAGAACCGAAATCCTCATCCTCTGACTGGATGAAATGCCACTCTGATCAGCGAAGGTGGCATACCAGAAGCTCATCCGCCAATGAAGTTAACTCTCAACCCAACAAAGGTAAAGGGCCGTCTCGTAAGCCCAAAATGAGGATAATGATGTCCTATGAGAGTTTTCAAATGGCCTCAATGATGAATGAGACTACACAACCCATGGAGGAAGATGAACCGAAAGAAGAAGAACCCGAAGAAGAGGAAAATCCCGAAGAAGAAGAGGACCCCGAAGAAGAGGAAAATTCTGAGGAAAAGTCTGAACCGGAAGAAGAGCATGCTGATAACCCCAATGAGATATCAACATCAATGGAAGGATCACTCACTTTCCAAAACCCAAGCTACGGTTCATGTGTCCAGTATCTCGAGAAACTCAGGAACCAAGCTTCGTCAAGCTTCCCACCATTCCAAGGAGAAATCCCATCAATTGAAGAGCAAGCTAATGAGATGCGAGAACAAAACATGGCTGCTAAGACTCACCTCTACCTTGCATCCGACATGACTTACGTTCCGTATCCAGAACCAAGGATTCACTACGAGATGGTCACATTGGGTTACCGCGACCCACCTCCAAAATATGGATACCCCAACGTAGTCCCACAGTCATACGAAGAACATTTGGATCGTGCTCTGCATGAAACAGACGATTGGAGAAAGAAGGTGGCCGATGAAGGAAAGAAAAAGAAAAAGATGGGAGAAACACTTCTTCGCAAATGTAACAAGTTAACAAAGGTTGTGAAGAAGTTCTTGAAAGATTAAAGATGGTGGAAAAGAATACCATGTGAAGTTTTGTTTAAAATAGTTTGTATGTTATGTGAAATATGTATGTAACAAGAACGTTGAAACGTTCTTGAAATAAAGATAGGATAATCTATATATATATATATTAAATGATATATATATATATACATGTGTGTGTGTAATTGTAAAGTAAAATAAAATATATATATCCTTTTGTGATGTATATATATGTAATAAAACATGTGTTTAATATAAGAAATTTGCTAAATTTCAGTTAAAGACATATTGAAAAAAGAAAAATGTCTGAACAAAGTAGTAACAACGAGAATGCTCGAAAAGAAAAAGAAATAAAAGACAAGGGGATGGCCCCGAGAAAGAACGAGAAGAAGAAATTCCCGAAAAATATATGAATAAAATACAAAAGATGATTAAAGATGCAGTTAGGGAAGAATCCATTAATAGAACCCACTCTAGACAATCTAGAAATTCTCGATCTGTTAATCCTTCCAAATCTGTCAAATCTCGTCCGAAACTGTCTCGTATCGAGGAAAGTGTTCATGAGTCTAACGCTGATCGTGGAGTTAGGAGAGAGTTCAAGAAACTCAAAATTAGTGGGTGTTCATTCAAAGATTTTAAATACTATGGACCAAAAGAGTTCCATGGTGATAAAGGAGCCATCGCGAGTGTGAGGTGGCTTGAGGAGATGGAGACAATCATGATTACAAGTAAGTGTTCTGATGAAGAGAAGATTCAATATTCCTGCTTAATGTTTCAAGGAGAGGCGCTTGAGTGGTGGAATGCTCTGTTGATGAGCAAAGGGAGAGATGTGATGTATGGCTTAACTTGGGATGAGTTCAAAGCAATGATAATGGCAAAATTTTGTCCCATGCACGAAACCGACCAAATCCAAACAAAATTTCTTAATCTCAAGGTCGTGGGGACAAACCTTCATGAATACAACACAAAGTTTCACGAATATTGCCGTCTGGTTCCCCAGCTGGTGAATCCGGAATCCAGCAAGGTTACAAGGTATATTTGGGGACTGCCGCGGGAAATCCGCGACATGGTAAGGTCACACTTACCTCAAACCGCTGACTCTGCGATGGAGTTGGCTAGTTACTTGATGGGCGGCATGGTCCGCAACAAAGAGGAAGATAAGAAGGTTACAACGACAACAACTCAGGAAGAACGAGTGGAGGAAACAATCGATTCAAAGGTAAAGGCGTAAACCAAAACTGATTCAATTCAAACACCACACAATGAAAGACTTGTTGGAGGTATCACAAGGGACGATGTAATTTCGCTCCGCCTCCTAAAGTTTGTGAATCATGCAATCGTACGGGTCATAATGCTGCTGATTGCTGGAAGAAAAAGATGACTAGCTACAATTGCAAGGAGATAGGCCATCTGAGTTTCGAGTGCCCAAAGAACAAACCCGCGACTGGTGGTGCGGGTGGAAGTGGCAAAGATAAGAAGTGAAACGCTCGAGTTTTCGTACTCGACACAAAGAAGGCCGCTGACATGCCAGAAACCATTACCGGTACGTTTCTAGTCAATGACACCTATGCTAGAGTTTTGTTTGATTCGGGTGCCAATTTAAGTTTTATAGATTATAGTTTTTGTAGTCTATTAAACGAACCATTAACAAAATTAGATAAAACTCTAAGCGTCGAGACTACTAGTGGCGAAATCGTTAAAATCTCCGAAGCCCTTAAAAACGGAAAAATTCTTTTAGCTGGTTATATTCTGCCTATCTGTTTGTTGCCCATGAGTCTGGCTGGATTTGATATTGTACTTAGTATGGATTGGTTATCCGATAACCATGCCCGTATCATTTGCAATAGCAAAACCGTTGAACTTCAAGCCCCTGATAAGCGAACGATTCGACCTGAAGGGGACAAAGACGCTGGCCAAGTTAGCATAATCTCCATGATTAGGGCAAACAAGTGTTTAAATCAAGGATGCTACGCATTCATGGCCTACGTTAATGAAGAATCCAAGCAAAAAGAAATCAAAGACGTTCCTATCGTTTTCGATTTTTCTGATGTTTTTCCCGATGAACTTCCCGAAATTTCTCCCAATCGAGAAGTAGACTTTTGGATCGATCTTATTCTCGGTACTGCTCCGATCGCCAAAGCTCTGTATCGTTTAGCGCCAACTGAAATGAAGGAGTTGAAGAAACAACTCGACGAGCTTCTTGAGAAAGGCTTCATTCGACTGAGTTCGTCACCTTGGGGAGCGCCAATTCTATTCGTCAAGAAGAAGGACGGATCAATGCGTATGTGTATCGATTATTGTGCGTTAAACAAAGTTACAACCAAAAATCGTTATCCACTCCCTCGAATCGATGATCTTTTCGACCAACTTCAAGGTGCTAGCTTCTTTTCAAAAATCGATCTTCGTTCCGGCTATCACCAACTCAAAGTCCAATCTGAGGATATTCCAAAGACTTCTTTTCGAACAAGGTATGGACATTATAAGTTCACGGTCATGCCGTTTGGACTTACTAATGCTCCAGCTGCGTTCATGGACATGATGAATCGTATTTGCAAGCCATACTAGGATAAATTTGTTATCGTATTCATAGACGACATACTTATTTATTCTAAGTCAAAGGCCGATCATGAAGTCCATCTTCGAACTTTGATTGAAATTCTTAGAAACGAGAAGTTGTATGCCAAGTTCTCAAAATGCGAGTTCTGGTTACATGAAGTGCAATTTCTTGGTCATATCATCAACGTCAACGGTATTCAAGTGGACCCGCTAAGATTGAAGCTATCTCTAAGTGGGAGGTCCCAAAGTCGCCAACCGAGATCCGAAGTTTCTTAGATTTGGCCGGCTATTACTGTAGGTTCTTTGAAAATTTTTCTTGTATCTCCATTCCCCTAACTTCCTTAACTCGTAAGAACATCAAGTATGAATGGGGAACGAAGCAACAAGAGGCGTTCGATATACTTAAACAAAAGCTCACCCAAGCACCTATATTGGCCTTGCCTGAAGGTACTAAGGATTTTGTGGTATTTAGTGACACATCTCACTCCGGCTTGGGATGTGTACTAATGCAACGTAAGAAACTAATCGCTTACGCCTCTCGTCCACTCAAAGTACACAAAAAGGACTATACGACTCACGACTTAGAGTTAGGCGCCATAATCTTTGCACTTAAGATATGGAGGCACTATCTTTATGGAGTAAGATTTATCGTGTACACTGATCATAAAAGCTTGAAACACATTTTTGACCAAAAAGAGCTTAACATGCGCCAAAGGCGATGGATGGAGACTCTCAATGATTACGACTGTGAGATTGTTTACCATGAAGGCAAAGCCAACGTCGTGGCTGATGCCTTAAGTCGCAAAGAACATGAGAAGCCCAAAAGATTCCGAGCATTGCGTCTAGAACTCCAAATCGATCTCTTCGAACAAATTAAATTGGCCCAAACGCAAGCAATAAATGAAAATCAAATCTCCGATGAAAAACGTAACGGCACCATTGACTCGCTAGTCAAAGGTGACGATGGTATCCTTAGACTCGGTAATAGGATTTGGGTACCAATCATTGAAGGCTTGCCTGAGAAAATCTTAAAAGAAGCCCATAAGACCAAGTACATGATGCACCCCGGTAGTGACAAAATGTATCAAAACCTCAAGCCCAACTACTGGTGGAATGGGATGAAAAAGGACATTGCTTCGCACGTTGCAAAATTCTTAACTTGTTTGAAAGTCAAGGCTGAACACCAAAGGCCTTCAGGATTGCTTCAGCAACCCGAACTTCCCGTATGGAAGTGGGAGTTAATCACCATGGATTTCATAACCAAACTCCCGAAGACGACTCCACAGCATAATGCCATTTGGGTGATCGTCGATTGATTAACCAAATCCGCTCACTTTATTCCAATCAACAAATCATACTCAATGGATAGATCAGAGCGTATTTATGTGAACAACATTGTTGCTTTGCATGGAGTACCGCTGTCTATAATGTCTGATCGAGACAGTCGTTTCACATCTCATTTCTGGAAAAGCTTCCAACAAGCACTCGGCACAAAGCTAAACCTTAGCACCGCCTATCATCCGAAAACCGATGGCAAAGCGAAAGGACTATTCAAAAGTTGGAAGACATGCTTCGGGCTTGTGTGATCGATCTAGGTGGAAGTTGGGATGACCATTTACCCCTAATGGAATTCTCGTACAACAATAGCTATCACACAAGTATTCAAGCCGCACCATTCGAGGCGTTATATGGTCGAAAATGTAGAACGCCCGTGTATTGGTATGAAACTGGAGACAATCAATTATCTGGACCCAAGATAGTCCAAGAAACCACCGACAAGATTCTCCAAATCCGAGAACGACTTAAGACGGCACGTGATCGCCAAAAGAGTTACGCCGATGTCCGTCGTAAGCTGTTGGAATTCAAAGTTGGTGGCAAGGTTCTGTTGAAAGTCTCGCCTTGGAAAGGCGTAGTTCGCTTCGGTAAGAAAGGAAAACTAAGTCCTCGATTCGTTGGACCTTTCGAAGTACTTGAACGAATCGGCACTGTTGCATACCGTTTGCGACTGCCCAAGGAAATGCAAGGGATACATGATGAATTCCATATCTCAAATCTGCGAAAATGCTTGACTGATGAATCTTTAGCTATGCCATTAAAAGACGTTGAAATAAATGAAAACTTAAAATTCGTAGAACGTCCAATTCAAATTGAAGATTCGAAAACAAAGAAATTAAAAAGAAGAACGTTAAAAATTGTGAAAGTAAATTGGGACTCGCATAGAGGGCCCGAATACACATGGTAACTCGAATCGGAAATGAGAAAGAAATACCTCCACTTGTTCTTGTAAAGCAATCTCGAGGACGAGATTCATTTCAAGGTGGGGAGGATGTAACATCGAGAAAATTTCGAGTTCAAAATATAAACATTCCAAAGTCTAGGGACTAAATATGCCAAATTCTAAACCTTAGGGTTTAAAATGAAAATTCTGAATTTTTGTCCAATCGCGATACGCGACGGGACAAAAGACAAGCCCATCGCGTACCGCGATGAGGCTTGGTCAAAGTTTCTGGAAGGGTCAACAGTGATACGCGATCGCTGTTGAACCAACGTCATCGCGTACCGCGATGACGTGGTCTGACACGTTTTGATACGTGTGCCACGTGGCAACACTGCTTCCACGTGTCACCACGTGGCAAGTCTAATTGGTGATTCAGCATTCCTATATCGCGATACGCGATAGGTTAGCCCAAGGACCCATCGCGTACCACGATGGGGTCCAAAATATTGCCTATAAATAGCAAGTCCGGGATTCATTTCAGCCCACACCAAAATCAGTTCCTCTCTCTCTCTCTCTCTAACATCTCTCTACACCTCGATATTCATACCATCGATCAACCTCGATAAACGTGCCATAATTCCCTGATAAGCGTGCCCCGATCCCTAGTTTGTGTACCGACGTTTCCTCGAAGTACGTGCCACTCTCCACCCACATTCGACCAATGAAGGTGTTGTTCTCGAAAGGCGTACTAACAATTGTCGAAGATTGGTGTCGTCGTTGACGTACCATAGTTGATCGATAAGTGAAGTGGCGTTGGATTGCTGCTCTAGTCATTAGAATTTTCACAAGCCTTTAAGGTAAGGCTTAAAACGCCAATGAATATAATAAAGAAATATTATATAGGCTTAATCGTTAAGTCGATGTTATACCAGATACCTCGATAAAAGAGAAATAAATATAATGAAGAAAAGAATAAAAGAATGAATTGTGAATACGTATATATGTGTGTAAGTATATATGTATATTCTTTGTTATGAAATTATTATTTAAGTAATAATGAGTATTCTTAAATAATAAAAGAAAAAGAATACATTTCTTAGAGAAGAAGAAACGTCGGGTTTTTATATAAACTAAAGGTTTATAATTACTTTTAAACTAAAGGTTTTCAAGTAAATGAGATATATGAACTAGTATAGAACAAGACTAAAGGTCTTAACCCGAATTGTATATCCGACTAACAAATGGTTATACTCGTACTATAGGTGCGAGATAGCAAGGGAAAGACCATCGGACGGTGTTGAAGCCGATCCCAAAGCGATAAGGTGAATACGCCCCCAAACGTTTATAAACTTTTTTTCAAATGAGTTAAACATGTTATATGAAAATTGTTTACAAGGAACTATGTGTTCCTAAAACCGTTAAAAATAAGGGTAGAAACGTAGCCCTCAGGTTGTGGTATACGTGTGTTTGGATCCTTACATAGGTGGTACTAAGCGGTGGGCACACCGCACCACTCTTGGTGGTAGGACGCTCTCCTGTAGGGAGTATGACCGTTTTGTGTATTTATGAGTACTTAACTAAGTCGAACGCTGCGGCGTTTGTAGAGTTGACCTAGAGTAGAGACTCAAGTTTATAAATGTGTTGTTTTAACTTTGTTATTCCTGAGCCACGTTGGGCTGAGGCAGGCGTAGTCTCGAGGGGTAATAATGTAAAAGAAAATATTTTTGCATCAACGTGTTCACCAGCATTCGTTGCTGATGTCATTTATTTACATTGTGCAGGTGAACAAGATTAGCGCTTGGATGTGTCGAAGTGCTATATTTAAATCCGATGGTTTGGATCTTTTGTTAAAACTTTAATATATAATGGTGGTGGTTTTGTAATGTAAAACAAGTAATCTTTTGAACTAGTTCAGGAATCTTTTATAATCCCGACTTTTGTATTGTAAATATTTACATCTTTAATCCACAAGTTTTATAAGACTTCCACTAAATTAACGTAACTCTGATTTATTTACACTTGTGGTACCAACATATCCGTCACACTCCTAGGCCGTTTTTTGGGGTGTGACACTATATGTGGAGTTACATTGTTGTCTATGCATGTTCCAAGATAAATCTTTCCTAATGATAGGCAGAAAAGTGATTATCTAGTCATACATGAGCCCGTTGATATTTGGTCCCCAAAATAAAATATTTATAAGAAAAATGACAAAGAACAAATGCTGAGCAAAAAGTAAAGTTTAAACAACACAATGTTGTTATGTGCTCACTGTTAAAATAAAAAAAAACCATAAGTTTTGTCATTAAAAGTTTGTAAACCAAAACAAGGGGGTCAAAGTCAAATCGGGGTGATCTAGAGAAAGCCAAATAAGCCTTGAGAATAGATATGGAGCATCAGAACCTTATATCCCAGAATCCCTACCCACACATCTATATACATATACATCCACACCTATTACATCCCCACCCCAGACCCAAACCACAAATCCTTTACCAGAACCATTTCCCATCAAACGACCTACTACCCCTCCTTATATTTCCAATCTTTACCAACGAAATTTTGATTTGATAATTGAAGTTGTGAAGTTGAGGAATGAAAATGATGAATTAAAATAGGAGAATGAGGAGTTGAAAGCTCAGTTGACCCTGGCTCACTCAAGAATTCAAACCCTGGAGCAGGAGGTTGAGAAGACCTCAGCTGCCCCAAAACAGGGGGAGAATGTTTAACATGATAAGGCAACTGGAGCTGATAAGGAGGTGATTGAGGAAAATATGAATGCTGATGGATTGGCATGTATATTGAATGCTTATGATGAGAGTGATGAGAAGGAAAGTGGTGGAAGAATGATACTTGATGAAGATTATGAAGCTGATTTATCTAGGGGTGAAGAGCAAAACTATGATGTGAATACTGAGGTATTAAACAC
Organism: Bidens hawaiensis; assembly: GCF_021521415.1. Taxonomy (NCBI): domain Eukaryota; kingdom Viridiplantae; phylum Streptophyta; class Magnoliopsida; order Asterales; family Asteraceae; genus Bidens; species Bidens hawaiensis. The sequence goes on from NW_027498939.1 coordinate 55,730, forward strand.
TGTTGAGATTGATGATGATATGTTGGGAAAGGAAAATGGTGTGGAGGATGAAGCTGAAAATGTGATTGGTGAGAATGTAGCTACTACTGATGTTGCTACCGATATACCAACTGATGTAGCAACAGATCCTCTGACTGCAACTGATGTACTGACTGATGTGATGATGGATGAAGGTGTTGCTACTGAGGAGCTTGTATTAACAAAACCTGAAACAGATCAAATAAGTTCTAAGAGGGTAGAGCAAGATGATGATATGGATGAGTTAGAGAAAGACATTGATGAGTTTCCCTCAGAAACTGAGAGTGATAAGAAAAGAAGACTAGATAAAGAGAAAGCTATAGTTGATGAGGAAGAGGATAAGGAATAGCCTGTTAAGGCAAATACTGATGAAGAGGGGGAGGATGAGAACACTTCTGCTGCCAAGAGACTTGAGCAAGTCTTAAAAGGAACAAGGGAGAGGGAGAACATTGCCCAAACCCTATCAGCTGAAGAGTTGGCAAAGCAGGAGAATCTACTTGATCAAGCCAATATTACCAAAGTATTTACTGAAGAGCAGGTTGATGATCAAGCAGTGATTGAGACTTTGATCAATCTGAAAAAGGTTGAAGAAGTGCATAACTTATTGGCTTTGGTAGTGAGCATGTTTAGTCAATCCATGGATCAACCTGAAAAAGAACCTCAAAAGGAACCTGAAAAAGGAACCTGAGAGGAAAAGTGGTGAAACCATTGATGAAATGAAAGAAAGGCTCTCAAAAGTACATGAACAATTTGCTGAAAAGGCCAACAGGTTTGCAAAGATCTATATGAGGAGGAAGAGAGCATATGAACAAGCTGAAAGAGCTGAATCTGCAAAAAGGGGCAAGTGGGATGAAATGAACCAATATTTTGTTGAAACACCTGATGATCAAGAAAGCCCTTTAAGGCCAGTTTCTCTGCAAACATTGAGGCCAGAAGAAGCATTTGAAAAAATGATGAAAAGACTAATGCAGTCGATGAGTCAACAGAAAAAGATGATATAACTGAAGATGAGACTGATGATGATAACTAGAACAATACAGCTAAGAAGGTTGACATGGAATCCCCACAAGTTGATATTACTAATGAGCAAAGAAAAAGTATTGAACAAAGTCTGATTGAAGTTAAAATGAAAAATCCATTGGTAATAAAGCTGATGAGTCATGGTTTTAAGTTTGAAGATCTTGTCTCTCTAACTGATGATGAGCTACAAAGAAAATTGGACAGAAAGAGGGACATTATCAAGAAACAAATGCAACAAAAGAACACGGACAGTTAAAAGTTCAAAGAATATCTGAGACACCATGGTTTCTCTTAAAAAGATTTGATTCATTTTAAATTTGAGAAACTAAGAGAAGCATACCACACAACCAGCTGTTGAAAAGGAAGAAAAAGAAAGACTTGTAAAAGAAGCAGCTTTGGCTGAAAAGCTTGATGAGTTGAGAAAGAAGTTTGCTTGTAAGTGTGGATATCTGGTGGATAAGGGAATGGCACCTGAAAGGGTGAACAGGTTGTCTAAAGCTGTTGTTGTGTCTCATTATAACAAACTACAAAAGAAAGATAAGTTCAAAAGAGTGCAACCTAAACCATCTGCAATACAAACAAGGGAAGTTCAACCTGAACAAGAACCCCCTCTCAAGAAAAGAAGGATAATGACTTTGAGAGAGAAACAGAAAGCTGAGATTGAATCAAAGAAGGCTGAAACTGCAGATGCTTCTATCCCAGTGGAAGTTAAAGAAGAACAAGTGGATGAACCCACAGATCCATGGGATAATGATGAAATGATTCAGATCTTGAGAGATGTGATGGCGAAGCAAAAGGGAATGAACGAAAAAGTATTTGATAATTTGGGTAAAGCACAACTCAAGCAACTCTTCTATGAACAAAAAACTGAGTGGGAAAGAGTGCTGTTAGAGGGTGTAAACCCAAGAAGCTTCATTGGAGGAAGATTTGTACCAGCTGGACAACTTCATGATGAAAAGATAATGGAAATAATTGCAAGGTTGTTCAGAGAGGGTGGAGAAAATCTTACTAAGTTGATAAATTTTCCTGCTGAGGGGATTGTTGCAATGTACAAGAAAACTTTTGGAGTCATTGGTCCTACTTAACCGATGAAGTCAATTCCAACTAGGCCATCTGCTTCAATAAGATATACCTCAACAAGCAGGGGTGAATCAAGTAGAGCAAGAACCCAAAGATAGACAAGACCACAATATGATGTGGATCTACCTATGACTCTCTATTATGACTCAGTCTCTCAATCTTTGATGGTGATTATTCAGAGCAGACAATTGAGAGATATTATCTTCAGAGATGATTGTGCATATTACACAAGGGAATAACTTGAGAAAATGGCCACACTTGACTTGTATGACTATCGACAGTAGAAAGATGGCCGGAAAAAAACAAAATGAGCTTTCAAAGTACTTGATAAGTGAAGCTGAAAAGGGGTTCCCACTTCTTAATCAAAAAAAGAAGTGGAATTTGACAAATTATGAGAAGACCAGAAGAGCAACAAGGATGAGGAATATAAGAAATGTTGAATATGACTTTGTTTCAAAAGTCAGAAACAACAATCCTTTGTTAAATACGAACACATGCATAAGCATAGGACGAAGAATGACTCGTCCCAACTATGAAGTCCAGAAGAATGGCAGAATTACTATGATTGAGTACAAAGAAAATGAAGGGCACTACATTCTTCGTAATTCAGATGGACTTATTTTGGGAATCATCATAAACGACAAAGACCTGACTTTCTTACATAGGGAAGATCTGAGGTATATTGTAGAATTGACAATTCTAGAGAATCACCCTCACTATCAGATTCTTTCCATTTTTTAGCAAAGAGCAGGAACTGTCATTGTTGCAAGAAGACAAGCAGCCCACAATGCATGAAGAAGATAATTCTTAGAATAGGGTTTGCTTTGTAATGTGTACGGACAAAATTTGAATATGTAATATTTTGACTTTTGATATGTAAATTTGATTTTGATTTGATGTGTATTTTGACTAAGTGTAAGTAACCTTAGAGGTGTTTTGGGACAGCTGAGGTATTCCAATCTAAGGGGAGATTGTTGAGTCAAATATTTGACTTTTAGGAAGTATAAGGAAGATTGGAATATTCTCAAATTCCTCAGAAAAATCGCTAAGTATGGAACCGAGCACACTTGGACATCCGAGCAAGGTTTCACTTGTCCTAGCAAGGTATTTTGCCTATCGGGCAGGGTTATCTTCTTGAAGTCTTCTTTAGTGTATATCCGAGAAGGGTTCACTATGTCTAGCAAGATTGTTCTTCACTGCCAAGAAAGGTTTGCCTCCGAGTAAGCTCTTGGCTGACCAAGCTTTTGAAGCCAAGTATTTGGAAGATCTAGCAAGGTATTCAGTAATAACACAGTTGTCCGAGCATGCTTGATGAGAGTTGATAAAGAATTATCTTAAGGACTTATCGGGCAAGGTTCAACTCCAAGAAAGCTACGGTGTTACCATCACACCTTGCTTTGCTAATAAGTTATTCTCTCGTAAAGAGTTGAAAGGACCTCTGAAGAACAAGTTTGCTCGTTAGATCACATCAGGCAAAGTTTGATATGGTCAAGAAGATTGAAGTCTGCTAGGTGAGTATTTTCTTAGGAAAATACTCTAAGTAAAGTCTACCTGGAGAAATGTTCACCAGTACACTTCAAGGTTGCCAGGTCTACTCGTAAAGGACAAAAGGCATGAAGCCTACTCGGAGAAGAAAAATGTTATAAAGTCTACCCGGAAGACCTGTTTTTACACTTAGTATAGTTTTGAATATGTAATTTGATTATGTTCCAATCATTAGGGTTTCTAGAAGGAATGATAGCTGTCAGGTGGTGACAGGCCTATAAATAGAATAATTTAGGGCACGCTTCCAAAGAGACACCAGAACGGATTTTAAAAGCAGACATTACACTTTTCAGAACTAAAGGAATATTTCCTAATTAAAAGTGTGACGACTGTCATAGGATGGTACGGATAAACTTTCCAAACAAGAAACCCAATTGATTAACATTTGTATAAATCATTTATATAAATGTAAATCTTTTGAGTGATTGTTTGTGTCTGTTACATTTATTAATCCTTAAGCAACAACTCTGTTTGTTTCTGATTCCGCCGTTAACAAACAGTTTTCTTAACCAAATTAGAAACCGTCATTAACCTTCTTGTCGACACATTTATTGTGTGGGTTATGACTATATTGTGTGTATGAGCGATCAATATCCGGGACCGACAACTATGGCAAACAATATCCTTATAGACTTTAGCATCGCCATGGGCGAGAAAGTTTCATCATAATCAACCCCTTGAGTTTTGAGTGAAACCCTTTGCTACAAGTCTAGCTTTATAAGTATCCAAGTTTCAATGCATATCCTGTTTTCTTCCTGAAAACCCACTTACTTTCAACCAGTTTGGAATTAAGAGGTGGTACAACCAAGTCCCATACTTGGTTATCATGCATGGATTGCATCTCTACGTTCATGGCTTCCATCCATTTATCACAATCAGATTGTGACATTGCATCTAGGTATGTGGTTGGTTCATCCGAATCTACCACGTAGCATCCATCCATGAAAAATCCATATCTTTTAGGTGGAGTGCTAATTCTACCAGATTTACGAACGTTTTGCGTGTTTTGATCAACCATTTGATCATTATCAACAACCTCTTGTTGATTGCTAGTGTCAACCAAACGTGTATTGGCTTGTGGTTCCCGATCCTCCTCGAGTTCCACAGTTCTATCAGTTCCTTCCATAAGAAACCTACTATCCAAGAACTCAGCCTTTCGAGCTATAAACACTTTATGCTCGTTTGGATTGTAGAAATAATATCCCATCGAATCTTTGGGATCTCCTACAAAGATCCACTTAGTGGATCGGCTTCCAAGCTTGTTTTGGGTGTTGTTCTTGACATAAGCCTCACAACCCCATACCTTTAAATATGATAATGATGGAACCCTTCCATGCCATATTTCAAAAGGTGTCCAATCCACTTTCTTGGTTGGTGCCATATTTAAAATACGGGCTGCGGAGATCAATGTGAAACCCCAAATTGATAGAGGTAATGTGCTTCTAGCCATCATAGATCGAACCATATCCAATAAAGTTCAATTCTTTCTCTCGGACACACCATTATGTTGCGGTGTTCTTGGTGGAGTAAGTTGTGAGACAATCCCACAACTCTTAAGATGTTCTAGAAACACATCATTGAGGTATTCACCTCCTCTATCAGAACGTAGTACTTTAATTGTTTTGTTAAGTTGATTTTGTACTTCATTTTGGAAAACTTTGAAAATTTCAAAGGCTTCATCTTTGTGTCTTAACAAGAACACATACCCATAGTGACTATAATCGTCGGTAAAGGTAATGAAGTATCTTTCATCTTTCCTTGTCATTGTCTTAAAAGGACCACATACATCCGAATGTATGATACATAATAAGTCTTTTGCCCTATCATTAGTTCAACTAAAGGGCTCCTTTGTCATCTTCCCTAATAAACAGGACTCACATTTATCAATTGAATCATCATTCGCTTCCAAAAGACCATTCTTTTGAAGTGTATGAATGCGATCCTTTTTTATGTGACCAAGGCAACAATGCCAAAGAAAAGTTTCACTCAAATCCAATTTGAGTCTTTTGGTGTTAGCTTGGTACAACGAGTTATCAATGGATGTATTATCATGAACTAATTCATAAATGCCATTAGACGACATCGCTTTAAAATAAAAGACATTATTCATGAAAACATAAATACCATTTTCAACAAACTTCAAATCAAAACCAAATTGTCTTAATACAAAAATAGAGATAATATTCCTATTCAAACTAGGAGACTACAGAATGTTTTTTAAAATAACTACCAAACCATTTGGAAGCTTCAAAACATAATCTTCTCGGGATTGGACGTCAACCTTTGCTCCATTTCCCATGAAAAGACTAATATCTCCTTTCTTGAAATCATTTCTTCTTTTGAACTCCTGCAATGAATTGCATATATGAGTTCCACATCCAATATCCAATACCCATGTGTTAGAAGAAACAATATTAAGATCAATATGGATCATGAAAGTTGTACCTGAGGTTTTCCCCGCATCCCTCTTAGCTTTCAACTCCTTGAGATAGGTCGGACAGTTTCTCATCCAGTGACCTATCTCCCCAAAACCAAAGCACGGATCCTCAGCGCTAACCTTTAGCTTCTTAGGTTTAGGTTGCGCCTTTGCCTTTCCCTTGAACCCCTTATTGACTTGCCCCTTACCAACGGCAACCTTTGCCTTTGGTTCCGGGTGATGCTACTTCTTTAAGCCACCCTCATTGATCACAAGAACGGGTAAAACCTTTTTACCCATGCCAGCTTCGGTTGTCTTAAGCATTGCGTGAAGCTCACCAATGCTTTTGTCCCATCCGTTCATGTTGTAATTCATGACGAACGTCTCAAACTTCTTATTTAAGCCATTGAGGATCAAATCCATGGCTAACTCTCTTGATATGGGACAATTAAGCCGTTCAAGTCGATCAATGTGGGCTTTTCATCTTAAGTACATAAGATGAGACTGATTGGGCGTCTTCCATTCGACTTGCATGAAACGCTCGAACCATTTCGAAGCGTTCCACCCTTGCTTGAGTAAGGAACATTTCCTTAAGCTGGGTGATCATGTCATATGCCCCATGATTCTCGAAATCCTTTTGGATCTCGGGAATCATTGTTCCAAAAATGAGGCAAGAAACTTGCACCGAATCCTCGGTGTATTTCAACCAATTCGCATAGGCATCCAAGTCATTGACATCAGGTTCATCGGGAATAGGATCGTCTAAAGTTATTATAGCTTAGATGACCCTTATCCATAATAGATCTAAGTGATAAGTTATGCACGGGTGGGATAATAGTGTTCTGTGGTTGTTTGCGGCCATCTATAAAAGAATTTAACAAAGTTCAATTTAGTATTTTCGATATCAATAAGTTTTAATTGTGAATACCCTTTAATGTCTCCAAGACAATTAATGATTAAAATATAGAACCCAACGTTTCATTCAAATGGTAGTTAGGTGACCTTTATCCTACTATTCAAATTAACAACGTAGTCAACGTTTGACGATTGCAACTCTTTGCAACTTCTAGTTTTATGGGATCGGTTAAACATCATATGTTTAGTTGGCATGTTTAATCCCATCAACACCTTTGTACGCCTGCTTCGGTGACCCTATTTACATGGTTTTCAAATCAAGTCGTCCTACTTACACACACATGTGAGTTTACACATACAAGCGGTTAGGTGACCTTTATCCCACAAGTATTGTAAATTCACCTTAAGATCACAAGATTTCTTAAATGTGGTTAGGTGACCTTTATCCCACATCAAGTCTCCAAGTGACTCGAGTGTTGTATAAAAGGATGGTGTTCAACTTGTTTTAAAAGGGATGTAAGTTTTCAAAATTCTAGATTGGAAAACTATATAATGTACCTTCCATTTGCATGCATTCAAATTTATGGTACTCTTTGAAAACCAGTTTTCAAATTCCTTTTAATAAAACCCATTTTATTATGAAATCATCAATAGTTAATAAAACCAATTTTATAACTTAATAATTTCAAAGGAATCACTTTTATGCTAGTTGTCGATTTTAATTGTTAACATCCAAGCATGATAAAACAATAAACATAAATCAACCAAACAAGCATAAAATACAATCACATGTCCACGACCATAGCCACCTAAAGTTTGACAAAACTTGTTGACCAAAACAAGTGTGTCATAAGGTCTCTCCTAAGGGAAGAGCATGACACAAGGTATGAGATGGTGAACTCCCACTTGACTCCGCATCCTTATGCTTCAAGCGTTCACTTCTAGCTGTGATCCTTCTTCTTTATTTGGGCTTCCACTTGGGCTCCAACCAAAACGGTGTTGTAGTTGCATCTTCTTTTACAAAATATATCTTAATACATTTTTTGTCTAATAAAAGAAATACAACTATTATACTTATTATTACAAACCATTTGAAAGAATAAATAGATTACAAACCCGAATAAAGAATATTACAAACAAATGAATAAATCACAACAAGTCTCTTCAATATACACAAGGTCATGGCTAGGTTATGAACATCCAACACAAGCAGGTCAACCTTTGACCAAACAGGTCAACCTTTGACCAGAATGGTTCCCCTTTTCCCTTAGTTCTCGGCCTAAAACAGAGAACACGTAGTTATCGGCCAAAACCAAAGCTTCAGAGTTTTCAGTCCGAAAACTTTGGTTCACCGAGAACCTATTGTTCTCGGTCAACACCGAGAACCAATTTTCGGTCAACTGAGAACTATGGTTCTCAACCATTAGTTCTCGGTCCAGCCGAGAACATGTTTTCGGTAAACCAAAATCTCATGGTTCCCAATCATGAGTTCTCGGCCAACCGAGAACAGGGTTTCGGGTGTCTTCGGCCAGACCGAGAACCATGGTTTCCAACCATTGTGTTCTCGGCCAGAGCTGAAGAACAGAGTTTTAGCCCAAACAAAATTTGGCAACCAAATAACCAATATTTCCAGTTGTTACCACATGCATGTATTTTACAAACTTGAAAAACCAAGGGGAAACCAAAAGGCCAAAAGTTCTCAGTCAAAATGGTAAAGAATACCATCAAACCCGAGCACTTTTGAACCCAATTTGAAGGATGTAATCGTATAAGTGGCTCTTGATGCCATTGTTGGGTTTTAACAAGATTATCAAAGTCCAAAATAAACCATTTATTAGGAAACGCAACGGAAATTAAGTTTTAAATCTTGTTAGCCATTACAAATAAACCTGTTTATGTTAAACCCAATCCAGGATCCATATACGATTATCAAGCTATCAAAACACAACCATAGGGTGTTAACATACATACCTTCAAGTACAGAAAACCGAAGGGGATGAATGAGAATGAATGGCTAGCTTCCAATGGAGGAAACCTCAAGCTTGTATACCCAATGAGCTAATCAACAAACACCTTAGGTTGCTAGGGTCCTTTTCACTCTTGCAAGAACAAACCCTTTTGTTCTTCTTCTTCTTGTTCTCGGCTCCAATGGAGAGAAAAAGAAAGAGAGAATGATGTGTGTGAGAGAGAAAGATGGATGCAAGAAGTGATCCCCCAATGGATACAAATGCATAGTCTTGAAATAAACAAAAAGGAGAGAGAGGGTGGGAGTGAGGGGCTGGCCCCCAAGGGGTTTTCCCCCCAAAAACCCAAATCCAATCTTTTGTTTTTCTTTTAAACATATTTTGTTATTTATCAAATATATAACATTTCTCATAAGCATAAATTATCCAAATAATTTATTTAACACACAAATGCAAATATTTAGAAAACCCATTTTCCTAATATAATAAGTGTTGATAATCATTACTTAGATCATATCTAATAATAATTATCATGGCGTTTGTCTAGCTTGTTATTGGGTATGACCCAACTTAGATCATAACGTACTAGCCACATCAACTCTAATATGTGTCTTGGGCAGATCGATGCCAACACTTAATACATTCCCTTTACATTAGAAATTGAATGTTAGTCTTCAATTTTTTCTTATCATTTTGAAATAGAGAGATGAAATATTAAAGACTGCAGTTCAGTAACCATTAAGTTTTCCTCCAAAATGTTGTATAAAGAACAAATATTTGCGACTGAAATTTAGTCTCAAATAAGGTGCTTAAGTACTTCCTACAACTGAAAAATCAGTCATGGATAATATGTATCTGGGACTGTATATGGTCACTTTTTCTATAGTGTATGTCACGAGAGCATACACAGGAGTCTGTCTACGAACATTGGTGGTCTAATAAAAATACAAGTTATGGATAAATAATAACAATATTCATTTATATGAATTATATGTGAATCTTACATGTTATAGTTGTGGCGTGTTGAAAGTTGATATGTGCCCACACATAATATTGTTATATGTTGTGATACTTGTTACATGCAATGATACAAGTCTGCATGTTATTTATTTTATTTTATTTGTAAATTATAATTGTTTAAAGAAAATATATTATTGTGAATCATTTAGTGAAATATTGATGACATGGTTTTGACATATTAAGATTATAGTAAAAAGTCATAAAACAAGTAGGTTGCTAGGCCTTTGGGTTTTCTCCTCTTTCTCCTTCCTTTTCCTCTTGAATCCATGGAGCAACACACACACACTTTGAACTTTGCAATTTCTCTCAAGAAAGCATACACATACTTGTTGGAATTAATCAAGCAATATATTTGGAATGCTTATTTTGATTTCTTTCTCTACATATAATCAAGTATGTTATTGAGATTCTGATTTATTGTTCATGTTAGCGCATAATATCTATTGAGTACGTCTTGTATTGTATTAGATAGCAATATGGAATATGTTCGTAATGTTTAAACATATACGTTTATACGTTGAGTAACTTATACGGCGCAAAACATATACATCGTAAGATATACATGGCCTATTAGCTATAAGCCTTGCCTATAAACAGGATTCTTGACTTATGCGTTTAAAACTACTAGTCCATAAAGTACTTGTAGTGTAATTTGTCATATCACTTTGTACTTTGCTGCTATTGAGAAATAAAAAGAAGTTAAAGAGGTCTCTTTGTGTTTTTCACTTTTGTTATAGATTCTGTCACACCCCAACCTAAGGCGGAAATGTCGAGGCGTGAGCTGATTGATCACGGCTCTCAGGGTAGTATCATGCAATATTAAAGGTGACAATATCTATTAAATTTAATTAAATAATTAAATAAACCAAATACAAAGTACATAACTTGAAAATAAGGCAACAAGATAATTCAACATTTCTAATTCAACTAAGTCTTGATTTATTGTCTTGAATGCGTTTCTTCTAACATAAGCAATCCTAAATTTTTCACCAAATACTTCAACTAGTTCAAACGATAAATTGTATATGCGTATAAAATAGAAATAATTTTGTCAACACATGGTTGAGTGAGTAAAACACCAGTTAATTTGAATACAATATAATATATAAAAGGAAACGCAAACTATTCATGTGAGATAACAATTAAGCAATAGCATGTACACAATTCAAATAGATAATAAAGAATGGGCTAAACTGTTGCCATGCGAATCGGGCATTGGTTAACATAAATGAGTTGTCGGTGAAACCATTGTCATGCGATTAGACGCCGGCCACTACGACAGTCGTATGATCATACTATTACTATGATGGACCTCTCCGAATGCGGTAAAATAAAGCAAATAAACATATAGCAAGTTAGGCATTAAACTGATATACACACAAGGATTGAATAGTTGCAATTGAATATAATATAATAGGTAAATAATTAAGTTACGCATATGTCCCCAAAAAGGATTAAAACAAGTGAAAATGGGGAATGAGATACTCACCTTAACAAATAAGCAAAGCGAGAATGAACACGACAAGAACATAAGTTAATAAACATCATGTTTGACAAGATATATCCATGAACAAATCCTAAGTATGAGTAATAACGAATAACTATGGATTAATGAATGGGTTAAAAGAGATTTAATAATTTATTTAGAGTTTATTTTATTGATATTACTATATATATATATATAACTCAAAACTAAATTCTTTTCATTATAATTATTATTTTAATTAACGTTGTAATAATATATATTAATAATGATTTCAGGTCGATCGGTATTTGTGAAAAATAAATTATTACATTTTATTTTTATTAATAAAGATCTCTTTTAAATTAATAGTGCAAATAATAATTAATTGATAGTAAATAATTTATATAAAATAAAATCATTTATAAAATACTTGGCCAAATATTTATGTAAAATAATAAGGTATATTATATATTTTAAATATGTGTTTTAAATAAACAAGGCCTTTTAAAATCTTTAACATTTATAAATTTCAAGTATCTATTATATGTACATATATATATATACACTATATTAATATACTTATAGGAAGGGCAAAACCGTATTTTACACAAAACTCTTAATCACATCCCTTTAGCATATCTCCACTATATACATATGACCGTGTGGTTTTATCAAATCCATGAATTTGAATTCATATTTTCTGTTTAATTAAACTTTGACTTTCTAGGGTTTCAATTTAAAAGATAGAATTAGTTGTTGATATAACCTTTATTGATGTTGTGGTTACAGGAATCAATGATTGGAGCTGTGTTTTTGTCACAAACCCTAGCCAGAAAGATGTGGCTGTGAAGTTTGAGATCTGGCATACGGCTGGTCAAGAAATGTACCATAGTTTGGATCCTATGTACTATAGCACTACCACGGTACTATTTTTATTATCTGCCTAAATTTAAGCTTCATAAGATTTTCTTTATTTCTGGTTTTTTTTTGTTTATGAGATTGTAATAGAAGTAATATTTATGTGTTTAGAAATTTACAGCAGAAGTATGCAATTTCACCCCATTTTTACTTCTTTAAAATTAAATCTTAGGGTTGCTCATGCTTTGGTTATATTTGTTTGGAACTAATGTGCTAAAAGCACAAGGATCTTTCTCCGAGCTGTACTGTATGGAACTGATGTGCTAAAAGCACAAGATATTTCACTATGCTAAATTAATATTATATTGTATATTTATTTAATCTATTAACAAACTGTTGTTAAATAGTTAACAGAAACTGAACTTGTTGCTTCGTTAATATCACATAATCCCCTTTTAAAGATTTTGCTAAGTAAACATTTTCATTTTCGTATGCAGGCTAAGAAACTGTTCTTCAGCTTTATGGTACATGTGTGGCAGCATAAATGGTGTAGTTGCAGTCTGCAGCCGATACTTAAGAGATATTGTGAAGATCTAATTTCTTGTTAACCATTTAGATCATTATTTATCTTATGATTCCTATCAGGTTCTATCAATAGCAATGATGTTAATATTTTTATTAATGTGTTATTATATCCAGATCTTATAGATAAATCTTCATTGCAGGTTGTTTACAATGCAAAACAGTTTGAGGGTTTCTAAGCAAGTTTTAAGAGAAGGGTATAAAGATCACACACTTTTTATTTTACATTTCATCCAACTATGTTTTTATATAAAAAATACCCATTCAGAAACTAAGATTTTGTATTAATCCTTATCCATCAAATTAAAATTAGTGATACAATTATTTTATAATTAACTTTTTAAATCTCATTAATGACCTTTTGTACTGATTAATGTTTTATACTAATATTACATCTTAATGATGCCTAAATATAATTAACAAATACTCAAATTGGAAAAGTTGATTTAGATTATGTTCTTGGGATTAGGGGTGAGCATAAAATGTATAACTTTTTCATACTAATATTATATCTTAATGACGCTTCATTACGCATAATTGGTGTCGGCTTATGTAATATTTGTTCTTTTTGTTCAGAATATCATGATCATACCCATGACGCTGGTGTTGCTTCAGTTAACATAGTTTTTGAAGGAAGCTTAGATCATGAAAAGGTTGGTTGTATGAAATGTTAAACCAACGGATCAATCCAGATATATAACAGACTAACCTAGATCTAAACTGTAATTGGATTTAGTTCATGATTACTCTTATTTAGGTTATATATATTGTATATTAGTTGTATTAGGTGTAGTATAGTAATAGAATAACGAAGCTTTGATCGAGAGAGAAATTTGACAGAGTGCTTTTACATTAAATCAAAACTTAAATTATGCAGAGGACTAAGCCTTTATATATAGACGATGGATCTAATTCGTTACACATCCCGTAACGAATTAGGATCTAGTTCGTTAACATTACAGACTCAAAAGGAAACATAATCACATGATTCGTTATGCCTCATTCGTCAACATTCCATGATGAATGGGAACATACATAACGAACTACAAGCTCATTCGTTAAACATCCTTACAAATGGGTGTTACATTAAACAAACTGGCTAGTTCGTTAAACATCCTTAACGAACTAACCTTACATTAACGAACTAACTTAATAACACAAATATCTTTTCTATTATAATAATAAATACAAAGACGATAAATACAAAGACTCGAGACGCCAAAACCGTGCACTAACAGGCACCCCCTCGTCTTGAGCTCTTTGTCTTTTCTTTAACTTATTTGAAGCGCTTCGTCTGCCGGTCCCGACAGCTATGGATTCCGTACTCATGACACACACGAACGACACATTGAAACTACATCACTCGATCGTAGTATTCCCGACGCTCAATCAATATTTTATTCTTGAATAGCACGTCATTGTCAGTCTTTGTCAAATTCTCGTGCCACATTGGATCAATGATCTTAATCAGCTTGGTCTTTAAACCCTTCCCCAATACAATAACGGCCTCACCAGTATGATTAACATAATACCGGTGGTTAGATGATAAATAAATATGTTGATTAAGCGTCTTTACAGGTACAATCTTCATCGTCTTAGGCGGTTTAACTTTAAGCACGAGCTTCCTCCAACCCGTTCTTGGATCTATCTCATCAATACATTTACGGATTGGAATCTGCGGCTTAAAGAATTTATACCCAAGATTGATCTCGAAGAGCAAATGTTGATGAAACCATTCTGCTCGACGATTTCCACCATGGTTAATGAAAGGTCGACACGCAAGGGCTCGTACATCCCAACACGGTAATGAGAGAATGTCAGTAATTTTTTTGTAATACTGGACGCGGTTCTCCTATTTAATAATACAGACCTTTAAATCTGAATCATGCAACCATGAAATAATATCACCTCGCACTTTAGACACGACTTTGAATGAAGTCATTTGACTAGCTTTAGCACGTGTAGTGGCCTCTTGCTCTTGTTCTTTATCTACGTACTTGTACGCCTGAATAATCTTACATGCCCGTTTGCTCCGGTACTTGAACCACTCAATAATACCATCAACCGACGGATTAGGCTTCGAATCAAATCTTGTGTCAATGCCCTTACCCTTTGATACTTTCTCCAAGTGATCTTCGGCTACTTTAACGTTTTCTTCAGTAAATACCGGAGCACCCTAATCAACATTTGATCGTTGAAATAGATCAGGGTATTCCTCAGCCGTCACGCCCTCAATCTCGACCTCTTCATCTTCGTAGTTAATGACGTGTTCATCGGAATCTTTGGATCATTCAAGACTTCCTCGTCATTCTCAACCTCCACATCATTCTCGGCCTCTAACACATCAAGTTCTTCATCATTTAAGCCCAGCAGTATAGAAATCTGCTCTCGTGTCAACGACTGATCAACGAACCGTCCCACTTCTATCTCATCAGCATTCACAATGCTCCTAACTATAAATATAACAGTATTAGCCTTTATCGACTCAATAGGTTTTACATTCGTCGAGTCCTAATAAATGATCAACTGTTTCCCCAAATCACCAACCTCACTCGTACCTGCACCGGAAGATGAACCATGAGCTTGTTACGGCTCACTACCTCCAGCACCCGAGGCATCAGGATCATCATCATCATTCTTCAGCTTCTTTAATGCATCCTCTTTACATGTAAGCTACAAAATGAGATCTTCTTGTTCTATCATCGTCACCCCCTGAGCCGTAACAATCTCACGGAGGGCTTTAGTCTCCTTTTGACAGAAAGAGACATAGCTCATCAGCTTTCATTGATGGTCCAGCATACGCTCTTGAGCCAGACGGTCAGTAGCCATAAATTAAAGGTTTTAGAAATGCACCAGGAAATTCAATCGTTCTCACATCCAACTACTACATAAATTTGTCAATAGAAATTGCATATTATATTAAACTCATCAGCATAGTATTATGGTCTTCCATTTGTGTAAGTTACTTTATTAAACATTAAAGACTCTTAATGTCGCAAGCTGGTTTATACACTTGTGATGTAATAGTTTGGTTATGTGACATTGCTCAACTTAAGATTCCAAAGAAATTGTTTGATTGAAATGTATTCAATGTTTTGTATCATGTATATAATTCTACAAAAGCTTGTAATATGTTTTTTTTTCATAGATTCGACCAGACGCCGATTGAATTTAAGCCTTACAGAATACATACAAAAATATGGAGCACTTCTCATCATTGGAACTTCGTGTGATAACTTGAAAAGTATTGAAATGTATAAATTTCAGCTCAAGCCCATGTTGGTGCAACATGTATTCCCTGAGTTCAGCCCGATGGGGCCATATCAGAACAAAGGTAATGTAAACATTATTTGGTTTTGTTTTTTGAAACGACTATGAAGATTCGATTACAAGATGATTCTTTTTTGTCTGTTAGGTTGCATGGGACTGCAGGGTAGTATGCCCATATTAATTTCTCTAACCCAACTAAGGTGAGTGAAGCCCTTTCTTCCTGAACCGACTGATTAGAAAGCGAAACAGAAAATGAAAACGATAAAAAACCAAAAAACAAATTGAACCAAAACAAAAAGAAAAAGTGAAATCGAATTGAAATAAAAAAATTATTAACAAAAACTAAAAAAAAAGACAAAACCAAAAAATATGAAAAACTGAAACCAAACCGAAATTAAAAACTCAGACCGATGGGCCAATTGGGCCATCATGGTTGTTTTGAAAACAAGAATAGAGTTTTTGATTTACTTACTTTTAGGTAAAAGTACAAATACTATTATTTGAGAAAATATTGATTGAAGTCTTTAATTTAAACCATTTGTGTCCTTTTTGCACTCATTTTTTTTAATTGTTAAAAAATTAAATTGAAGCAAAAGAGCCAAATAAGCTTGCAAAACAATAGGAAGAATGCATGATTTCTCGTCATAGAAAGATAACAAGTGTTTAGGTGAAAATTAAGTTACTAATTTGCATTTCAGTTTATTATTTTTATTTAGTTATTATCAATATTGAATTTTTAGCTGCAAATTCATATTACCTTATACAGTTTGCTCCTGGTACGACATTTGAAGTGTTCGTTACATCCGCAGATTCACGTGTTCATGTTGATCGTGGCCTTGATTTAGTTCACAAGTTCAAAGGGAATATTTACAAAGCTTTGTTACTGTTTTTATATATGGTATGTATTTAGTAAATAAAGTAAAAAAAAAATTGGACTAAAGGTGTTTTTGGGTCAACCCAACCCGTTTAGACATGTACATTTTGGCTTGACTCATTATCATGGATTTCTTCATTTTTCCTATGATGATATTTTAGTTTGATCCCTCTATATTTATTTATTTATTGGCGTATTATTTAATAAAAAGTCCAATTTTAACTATTGGTAAAGAAGTGGCGTTTCCATCAAATAATGGCATTGAAGATTCACTTAGTTG
This sequence comes from Bidens hawaiensis, assembly GCF_021521415.1. Classification (NCBI taxonomy): domain Eukaryota; kingdom Viridiplantae; phylum Streptophyta; class Magnoliopsida; order Asterales; family Asteraceae; genus Bidens; species Bidens hawaiensis. The sequence goes on from NW_027498939.1 coordinate 72,977, forward strand.
AAAAACTTAATTTGTTAAGTTTTATTAAGTGAATTGTTAATTTATTATAGTTTCTGAATTTTAAATTTCCTTTTTGCTTAGGAATTAAAGTTTACTCAAATGGGCTTTTATTTGCTGCCTTATTTCAAAATACTTAGGTTGTAATAGATGCAAAGTTGCAGACGATGTCGGTAGCATGTAGGTTGCTGGACTCTTTCTTCAACTAGATGTAAAAGAAGGGAGTTTCATACCAATTCGCCATGGTTTAATGCAGGATGATGATGTGGTAACATGGGTTTTGCAAAGGAACAGTGGTTGTGCAGAAGACATGGATGCAGGGGGTGTTTCATGTTTCGACATTGGATGAGATTTTGAAACTGGTTAAGACGTTGATTTGTTTAATGATTGGAACTATGCATGATGTTTTGCATGTTTTGTAAGGATTGATAAACTAATTAAAACAAGTAATATGTCGCAAATTATCGATGTCACTGCATCGCGCGGGTACCTACTAGTATAAATATATACATATATATATGTATGGTTTAACCATTATTCGGAAAACGACTAGTTGATGTGTTGGTTTTGTAAAAATATTATGTAGAGGTTAAAAATAATAACTTAACTATAAAAATGTTTCCAAAAATAAAAGGGGCTGGGGCAGCGGTCTATACCTTCACACACCAGCCAACTGATCTGGTGTGTCACAAATAAGTTATAAACAGAACAGACTAAACCCAGATATCAATATGAACCCTAGAACATCAAATCGGCCAATCCGTTAAATGATTGGCCGGTTAACCTTAGGGTTAATGCGGAGTAGATCAAGACGAACATAATCATATAATTCATTACCTAAACTGATGATTAAACAATGGTGTAATTTATCAGTAAACGGCCGACTGAAAACTTGATTAAGAACAACACTTGCAGGTTTTCATAATTTAATTAACGTTGTGGGTTTTGATCGAGATGGTTATAAGGTTGTGCAGACGGAAGCAATTTGGTTATGATGATCTCTAATTGCATATTGCCAATATAGGTTAAAGACGGTTTGGTTAAAATAGAAATATGTATCAACGAGATTACGATTTCTTAATTTACTTTGTCGGTGAGATCATAATGGTAAGCGGAATCAGACGCAAAGATCAATTTCAATATTGGAACGAGAATTGTGGTTCAAGAATAACAATTGGGTAAACGGTTGTGGGTTTGGATACTGGATACGGGTTATAGGGTTAGGATATAATATATTTATATATCAGAATTTGCTAATTAGTCCCTCAAGATTTAAGGTGGAAACAAAATAGGTTAAAGTTTAGTTTAGGGTTAAAAATGTATATATTTCAAAGTAGTTACATATATCAATTGAATATTTAAACAATAATATTAAAATAATAATAATGATTCGGTAAACGCGATATTTATGGATAATTTTCCGAACATCAAAATGGGTCTGGTCATGATTAATAAAATAATAAACTAAAATCTGAGTTGTTACAGATTCCACATATAGCATTTGAGAGTAGATATCATTGTACGTGTTCATACATGTCTATCCTACAATCCTACAGGCTTCTACAAGTGGTATCGAATCTTTGGTCTCGGTTTCTACTTGAAAAACCACAATTTCATCTCTTTTATACTTACTTTTCATCATTCTAGTAGATTAAATTGTTCAAAACTCACCAAAAGTTCACCGCATGTCATATCCTTAGTTTTGAACAGTTTCAGATCACTTCACCTTCATTCTCACACAAAACGTTGCAAGAATGTCTATTTGTCACGTATACGGAACATAATCTTTATGTATAAGCATCTCGATATAAACCCTTAACCAGTTAACCGTATAAACCTTGTTTCCGTATAAACTTTCCCGTATAAGCCTCACTCTCACTGTATGACATGTATACCTTATACGCCCGTATAAGTCAAACTCATAGTTACACGCCATATAAGTCCCACTAAGTCAAATTCACACACTAACACGCCATATAAGTCCATAATTAAGGAAAAACAACTCTATCTATAGGTTATTTAGCAATTGGTCTCTAACTCTCTAACTCTACTCTTAAATTACAGTTTTCTACGGATCCACTATGTTATAATTTAGAAAGAAAGTCTTATCTGATAACTTGGGCTATCCTAAAGTCCGTTTGTTATTTAATATATAATTCGTCATGTTTACCTCGATTAAGGGTTTATGGTTCTAATACCGTTGATTTATTTAACATCGGTCATACAACTTCATGTATAGATTTGTTAATAATAACGAGAGAAGAGCAGATTGCAAAATTTATTCATTTCTCTTTGAATATATGTCAATTGCACTTTATTAATGAGTGTTACAAAATGATCGTGATATAATTTGTTGAAATTTTATTATTACCAGGATTGGCATGAAGTGATATCTTTGTTTGTCACTTTATGTGTTGTGGTGACCACAACAGCAAAAGGATTTGTGGTAATGAAACCGAAAGGCAAACAATTGGCCCTTATTTGCTCCATCAAACTTGCAATCTGCTACACCCACGGTGCGTTTCTTAGATTTTCCTCCAAACATGGTCAGGCATTTTCCGGTACCACAATTAACCCAGAATCTGTACTCTGGGTGGTTCAGTTGCTTGGGCGGGTTAATCGATTTCCAATCCGCGAAGGCCAAGCTTTCCAATGAAGTTAAGGACTGGAGTCTCACTTTTTCGTGCTTGTTAACTGTGAGGTAGTTCCCTCCTCGTGAGCATTTATCCATGTAGTTACTAAACCTGTGTCATCACAAAATAAATTGAAAGTTAATTAAAACCGATAGAATATATTGTAACGATTACGACGAAACCAGGTATACCCTAACCGGTAGACATTAGTTACGTCATATGTAATGTCGGGTACATGAGAATGTGACACCTCGTCAAACAGGGTTAATATCCATACGACTTTAAATAATAATTAAACCGAAAACAATCATGATAGGCCTAATTATGAGTAATTAGGTTGTCATGTTCATGCATCGATAAGACGACATTCTCATATATCTTGTGTCGGTAATCAGTGGAGGATTACCAGGTCATAGTAGTTTACCAGATACACACACAAACGTTGGTGATAAGATGATTAATACTGAAAGAGTATTAGAGAAAAGAAATAATATACAAATTTATTTATATATTCCTATACGAAACATAAAATAATATTTGCGTTCGATATATGTATGACTATTTTAAGGAAATGTTGTCTCGTAAAATTTGACCAACATATATAGCTTAAATATGAGTAATAAATGAGTACGGGTAAATATTTTATATAACAGTGAGTTAGTGTTTGTTTATTTAAAACACCAAATAAATTAAATCAACTCATACCAAAACATATATAGATATAGGTTTGAACCGACTCCAACACGAGCGACGACCCGACATCTCGCCGTCACCACTGACACATGAAATTTGTAATCAATTAGTAAATAACTTCACAAACTAATTATCACTGCACTAGATCCATGGCTATGATTATCTTTCTTAACACACAAACCATTTATCTTGATTTGTTACTTGTTGAGCCCACGAACTAAAGTCAGGAAGTGGTAGGATTATTTCACCAAAACTCACTTTCAAATCTTCTAGTAGATTTTAGACAGATGCACACTCAACCATCCATTTTATTATTCTTATCCCACATCAAGATCTAGTTAAATAATTAGGAGACAATAAATCATGAAACCATACTCCCTCCTATTCCCCAAAATCACACCCAACCACCCCATCTTCGGTCATTATCATCATTTTATCAACCCACCTTTCCATATGTATAGTGTATTTCACCAAAACCTGTACAATATGTTGACCAAATAAGTGGGGAGCAAAATTTAACTAGCTATGCATATACATACGTCAACACATGAAAGCATTTACAAACCTTGCAAGACAACTTAACACTTTCTCTCTCTCTCTCTCTTGGTTTAGAGACTCTACCTAGCGCCACCACCATCCGCAACAACACCACCATCAAACAAAAGCAAGGATTTGGAGGGTCGTCTCGTCGAGCCAAGCATCGCGGAGTAGAAAATAACTCAAGCTCTTTTTCTTTCTCATCCTTAAACTCGTCATTACGCTAAGTAAGAATTCTACCCTAAAATCCATAATCTTGTTGTTTGTGCCACAAATATGTTCACCTATGTAAGTGATTAAGTAACATGTAATAGACTAAAAAGTGGGAAAATAATAATAATAATAATAATAATAATAATATGAAAAGTTAACAAACTTGCTCTACGTACAATAAACTTTGTGATATGGACATATTTTAGAATTGTGTTAGTAATTCTATATATGCTATCATGATGGTCATTGCACTTAAAATAACCCACGGAATAAATATGTAGTTTAAACATATGGTTAACTAAAATGTAACTTTGTAGAAGAAACGAATACCATTAAAATACGTACTTGGTAAGCTTATATGAAAAATAAGGTTTTGAATTTATCTTTTATATATATATATATATATATATATATATATATATATATATATATATATATATATATATATTAGTAAACAAGAGCAAAGTTAGAGACTTCAAAAAAAAAAATAATAATAATAATAATAACTTTTAATAAAAATAAAATAAGTTAGATAAAATATTCGTGAAGAGATGCATAATTGAAAAGGGAAATACTATGCGCGTTAACTTAAAACGAATAAACGAAATGTTTGGAAACGCTACGGTGGAAACTTTAATAGTTAATACATTCATACAAATAAAGAAATCATGTTTAAAAGAAGCTCGTTAGAAGAAAGACATAATTTCATGCAGTCACTTACTAATATGATTCTTAAAGTAAATATATAACGTTACGTATATTTATCTACTCATAAAATAAAAAGTAAAAACTTGTATTAATGAAAGATAATACAAAACCGACATGAGATTTTATTGAACACAAACGTCGTATTTTTGTCGCTTAAAACAAAGAAACATAATCATATCATCAGGTTGAAATGCATTTTGTTATAAAAAGTAACGTATTGGGTGAACACGTTGCATAAACCGACTAGTCCAGTAATAATATTTGTGGAAATATTGAAGTTGTCTCATACTAGCTAGTTTATATTTAGGTCGGTAGTTCATCAGGACATTGTGTTATCCAAGGTTCATTGATCACAACTCATCAGGTGAGTTTCATGAGCCCCTTTTTACTGAACTGTTTTAAATATTTTCCCGGGGCGGAAGCATGTTACTACTGAAATATTTAAGTACATACTGAACGTATGGAAATGCGTGTATATATATATATTGTTTATTGTACGGAAATCGTACGGAAATGTACTAAGATGGTAATTGTCTGAGTTGTTAATATTATAAGGTCCCGCAACAGTGTTCTGGGTTAACAGTGTCCCCAGATGTCATTGGAAGTGTTCTGGGTTAACAGTGTCCCCAGATGTCATTGGAAGTGTTCTGGGTTAACAGTGTCCCCAGAGGTTATTGGAAGTGTTCTGGGTTAACAGTGTCCCCAGAGGTTATTGGAAGTGTTCTGGGTTAACAGTGTCCCTAGATAATATTACATTATGATATGGATTTATCATGGTTTTCTCAAATTGTGAAACTCACCAACTATTCGTAGTTGACCCGTTTTCTCACATGCTTTTCAGGTACAACTAAGATGAAGTGATTGCTTATGTGCTAAGTGCTTGATGTGTGTAAGATTTGCGTGCGGGATGTTAGGATACGTTATAATAAATAGAATTATGTATCGTAGTGTGTGATGTGTGTATCACCTAGACGGTAATGGAATACAAGATAATGTAATTTGAAGTATATTAATGCATTCAGTTTTCTTTATAAACAATGTGGTTGATATCAGACGAGTCTGTCGCACCCCGTTTACGTTTCCGCTGCGGTTGCGGGGTGTTACAGAACTTGGTATCAGAGCCATTGGTTATAAAGAATTAGGATTTCTTTAAAAGATACCTAAAATATAACCAGTAGTTCAAGTATTATCGGATCTGAATATCAACTAATGATTTATATGGTGACAAGTATCGGGATGAACTCGGTCGGACAAGTGAGTTATTATGGTCCGGAACATAATAACAGACTTGTCCGCACGAGGGAATTTAGGGGAAGTCACTGGGTACATTAATAGGTAAAATGGCAACATATGTGTAAAGTATATAATATTATTTATACGTGCTAATGTGTATATATATATGTACGTATCTTGTGGGTACAAGTATTGAGAAATAGGACCCGGATAAGGAACCGGGGGATGAAATAATAAAAGTACCGAGGATGCTGAAATTTCTAGAGCATCGGTTGATGATAAGTCTGACTTATCGGGCCATAGTTATGATAGTACCAAGTTAAATTCCCCATTTGACATTAACCAGAAATATCGAGTAACCGTCACTCCCAACCAAAGTTAATAAATCCCTTACCCTACCAACGCCCGTACCGTATATCCTAATAACCCCTTATGTTCACCCGAACCGCCGACCACCCTTACGCACGGACGGACCTATACCTGAACCCATTCTTATCCCAAAATAATAATATATATAGAAATGAGCAGATAAAAAAATAATATATAGAAATATATATATGTATTTCTCACTCTCAAACAGATAAGGCATATCAACTTCAGATCGAGAATTACCGATTTTAGCAAACCTAGAACGCCTGAGGACATTGACTGAGCAAGTGTAGAGTTTCCCATAATAGTAATTAATAATATTTGAAGGCAACCCATGTTGCGCAATTACCTTGAACCTTGCAACTCCCTATGTGATCCTTACATCCGTTAGATGTTTACACCCATGTATGCTCGAATAGAATGATTACCTATACACAAAGAAGTGTTGGAATCATTATAGCATAGTTGGTTGTTCGTTCGTAGGTGGTATACTGTGTATGCCGGATATACGAATAAACACGGATATTATAACTCCGTGGTATGTAATCGTTTGGTGCTCGCGGTGAGCATGTATCGGTTATGCTGACATGCAGAAGGATATTGAAATCAAGCATATTAAACATTGATCTTTGTTGAGAAGATCTCTATGTCAGTTGGTGACAAGGGTTATGAAGCGTATTTAAAAGTTAACCGACGTCAGGTTAAGTCCATATGTTATTATACTTGTGGGACATATATACTAGATACTGGTATGTGTAATATGTATGATAATATTTGGTGTGTATGTGTACCTGCTGTTATGATTGAACTGGTAACGAGTTATACGGTGAGATTAGTATTGATTACTGCGTACGGGATGAGTACGGCAGAATGACATAAAAAGAGTAACTCCAATGATGGAGATTGATATGATTCAGTTGATTGCTCAAAGATAGCAGATGATGATACCGAATGTAGTATCACAGATCACTGCTAGTGTTGATGCAAATGTGATCGCATAATTATAGATCGAGCAATCACATGATTATGAATATTTCAATTCTTAGTGGTATTACTAAGAGTGATAATGTCCCGCCGAATGCTATTATGACTACAAGTATTAGTTATATACTAAACATGAATAGTAGTCGTAATGAATTAGATCCGGTATGAAGGATATGTTTATCGGTTGTGTTAAGGGGATTATTAATAGTTACTGATGGTAAAGAGAGGAATAGATTAACGAGTGGATAGAAGAGATCGAAATGGTCAAGGATTTTGGTAAGAGCCTAGAACATTGTGTAGTGAAATATGCTACAGATATGTTGGTAGATTATGTTGTATCGTGATGGAACACGATGGTACAAAATTATATTTAGAAAATTATTACTCTGATGTTATGGTCAGAATTTGAAATTCTTGTGCTAGAACACTTTTATTCTAGTAATTAAGTTCAGAGATTGGGAACTGAGCTATGGAAGATAGAAATGTTGTGTGCTAATCACTTAGAACACGCTAATTGTTTGAAGGAATTGTCATGTCTGGTAACATGGTTAATTACTCCTGAAAATAAGCGAAGGGAGTGCTATATTGGGGACTAACTCCAGCGATAAGGAGTATAGTCAATCCTGTAAAATATACAACCTTTGGAAGGGTGGTGTCACAAGCCAGCATTGATGTATTTGACTCTATGGGAAGTGGACTGGAAGGACGTTAGGTGAGACGTCGAGTAATAAAGAAGAGAAATGATAAAGGTATAGTGCAAGATAGGCCTTGAATAAGTAGGTATGTCCTACAACCCAGAATTATACTAAGACTAGTTCTGGTGTGAAAACATGAACCACATGAAGGGTCCTTCCCTAACTGTGGAAAATATGGTTATCGGCAGAAAGAAGAATGTCGAGTGATAGTAGGCCACGGGTGTGGTAAAGATGGACGTAATGCCCCATTTGTAGAACCAAATGAAGCCATGTGAACCGGCAACCCCAACCCATTCATGTACAACCACTCCGAACCCAACAACTTCAATAACAATCCATCCGAAGAAATCAAATTATGCCAAACAGTTGTACTTGCTATGAATGTGGCAGTACAGAACGTTTCAAGAGAGATTGCCCAAAGTTGAACCAAGGTGTCGTGGAAGATGAACCTCATGACAAGCATCAACCTCTGATCAAGCAAGGAGCCGTGCTTTTGTGAGTAATTCAAATAAAGCACGTCATGATCCAAAAGTGGTATTAAGTACGTTGTAGTTTTAAATCAATAGGCTTCAGTGATATTTTTACGGTCGTCGATAGAAGTTAGTTCCTGCTAACCTCCTACCCTTTGGAAAGATACCGATTAGTGAAACTATAGAACCCTATACTGTAGAATCGCTAACGTAAGGCAAAGAATTTTTGACGTAATAGTTAGCATGGATTGACTAACTCAACATGAAGCAGAAATCAAATATGAAAAGAAGATGATTAGAAGCTCTCTTTCGGACGATGAAGCGATTAAATGCAGAGAAAAGTGTACGGTATTATGTTGCCACTCAAATCTCATCTGGAGATGTTATAATATTTACGACAAGAAGACGTGGTGTATTTAACAAACGTGATTGCCAAAGTATTTAAAAGAAAACATATAGAAGATATCCCGATGGTACGCGAATTCCACAAGTTTTCCCAGAAAAACTTCCTGGATTACCGCCGACCCGACAGGTCGAATTCAGAATCGATTTAATGCCTCAAGCTGGCCCTGTTGCTAAAGCACCCTACCGACTTGCACCGTCTGAAATGCAAGAATTTTTGGATAAGGTTTTATACGACCTAGTTAGTCACCATGGGGTGCACCAGTGTTATTTGGGAAATGAAGGACGGAAGTGTTAGGATATGTATTGATTAGGGAGAATTGAATAAAGTGACGATCGAGAATAGGTATTCACTTCTTCGAAGTAAATGATTTGTTTAACCGACTGCAAGGGGCGATTTATTTTTAGAAATTGATCTTAGATATAGTTATCACCAAATGAAAAATCCAAGAGGAGGACGTTGCAACAACAGCGTTTCGGACTCACTACGGCCATTATGAATTCTTAGTTATGCCTTTCGGGCTAACAAATGCGATGGCAGCATTCATGGAACTCATGAACCGAGTCTGTAAACTTTATTTTGACAAATTTGTCATAAGATTCATTGATGATATTTTGATATATTCGCAACGTAAAGAAGAGCACGAACGACGGTTAAGGAAAATTGTGGAAGTGTTAAAGCAAGAGGAGTTGTACGCGAAGTTTTCGAAATGTGATTTTGAATAAAGAAGGCATAAAGCCTTGGTCATGTTGTAAAGCAACAAGGATTTCACATAGATCCAAATAAGATAGAAACCATTAAAATTGGCAGTCACCCAAGGCGCCAAAGGGAATGCGCCAATTTTTAGGACTAGCCGGAGATTATCAGCGGTTTATTGAAGAATTTCTAGCATTACCCAACTCATAATCCTTTGTACGACGCAAATGTACAAATTTTATAGATGATAAGAGACCGCAGTCTCATATTCAACGAAAGAGGGGTCGAGTTGTTAAGCGATTATGACTGTGACATCCGTTATCACCCCGGCAAAGCTAACGTCGTAGCCGATGCCTTGAGTAGGAAAGATCGGGTTAAGCCATTGCGAGTGCGAGCACTGGGGATGATAGCCCAGTCGAACCTTTCGGGCCTGATTCGAGTCGCTCAACGTGAGGCGCTGAAAGAGGAACAATGGGAAAATGAGGGACTTTACGGCAATAAGAAGAATTTCGAACAACGCGTGGACGAAATTCTCTATTTCAGAATTGGGTTTGGATCCCGACCTTCCATGACCTTCGTGAATTAATCATGGACGAAACACAGGAATCGAAATATTCCATACATTCGGATCGGATTAGACTATTGATGATACGAATATCTGAAAGGAATTTTATAAATGGCCGAGTTTGGAGAAAGATATGGTTACGTATGTTGGTGAATATTGAAGTTATGCAAGAGATAAGACTGCACACCGAAAACCCTAGAGAACGCCACAACGACAGAAAATTCGCCAATGATAGTGGTAGTAAATTACAATGGATTTCGGGACGCAAATTCCCAAGATATATCAAAGGCATGATGTAAATTGGGTAATCGCGGATCGAATAACCAATCCTCGCATTTCATCCCAATCTATGACGACTACCACAATGAATTCTCGCCCAAAATTCGTGATGGTGAAATGGTATCTCGTCGTGGAGTACCATTTTCAATTATCTCAGATCGAAGTAGTCATCCTACTTCCATTATTGGAAGGCGGGGAAAGGAGCATCGAGAGCTTGAAGCTTTCTATGATTGAAGTAATTATCACCAATTTGTTAATTTGAAAGTGGGCGTCAGTCAAACCATAAGATTTGAATTGATTCGAGAAACAACCAATCGGAGTATAATATTTAAGATAAGTTGAAAGCAACGCGTGATTGGCAAAGGATTTATGACAACGTTCAAAGGAAACCATTGTCACCAGAAGAGGTGACAAGACATTTTTAAGGCATCACCTTCGAGAGGTGATTTGAGGTTTGGCAAAACCGAAAATAGCTCCCTTATATATCGGACCTTATGAGACTACCTCCATGATAGGTCATTTAGTTTATCGATTAAAGTACTCCAGAGACTATACATAATGTTTTGCCACGTATACGGATTGAAAAGTACCTAAGCGGTGAGGCAACGAAAGTACCAGTAATGGAGGTACTCTTAGAAGACATGCTTGATATCATAAATAATCCCGTAGAAATAATAGTCGGGAAAACTAAACAGTTTGGACATACCAAGCTTTATTAATTAAGATTAAGTGGAATTCACAGCGAGGACCAGATTATACTTGGTAACGCGAGGGTGAATTCTGAAGGAAAAACCCCCCCACCTTTCTCTCGAAAGGAGATAGAGGGCGTGTAAAATTTCGAGGACGAAATTTCTTAACGGGGGGAGAATGTAACGATTACGACGAAACCAGGTATACCCTAACCGGTAGACGTTAGTTACGTCATATGTAATGTCGGGTACATGAGAATGTGACACCTCGTCAAACAGGGTTAATATCCATACGACTTTAAATAATAATTAAACCGAAAACAATCATGATAGGCCTAATTATGAGTAATTAGGTTGTCATGTTCATGCATCGATAAGACGACATTCTCATATATCTTGTGTCGGTAATCAGTGGAGGATTACCAGGTCATAGTAGTTTGCCAGATACACACACAAACGTTGGTGATAAGATGATTAATACTGAAAGAGTATTAGAGAAAAGAAATAATATATAAATTTATTTATATATTCCTATACGAAACATAAAATAATATTTGCGTTCGATATATGTATGACTATTTTAAGGAAATGTTGTCTCGTAAAATTTGACCAACATATATAGCTTAAATATGAGTAATAAATGAGTACGGGTAAATATTTTATATAACAGTGAGTTAGTGTTTGTTTATTTAAAACACCAAATAAATTAAATCAACTCATACCAAAACATATATAGATATAGGTTTGAACCGACTCCAACTCGAGCGACGACCCGACATCTCGCCGTCACCACTGACACATGAAATTTGTAATCAATTAGTAAATAACTTCACAAACTAATTATCACTGCACTAGATCCATGGCTATGATTATCTTTCTTAACACACAAACCATTTATCTTGATTTGTTACTTGTTGAGCCCACGAACTAAAGTCAGGAAGTGGTAGGATTATTTCACCAAAACTCACTTTCAAATCTTCTAGTAGATTTTAGACAGATGCACACTCAACCATCCATTTTATTATTCTTATCCCACAACAAGATCTAGTTAAATAATTAGGAGACAATAAATCATGAAACCATACTCCCTCCTATTCCCCAAAATCACACCCAACCACCCCATCTTCGGTCATTATCATCATTTTATCAACCCACCTTTCCATATGTATAGTGTATTTCACCAAAACCTGTACAATATGTTGACCAAATAAGTGGGGAGCAAAATTTAACTAGCTATGCATATACATACGTCAACACATGAAAGCATTTACAAACCTTGCAAGACAACTTAACACTCTCTCTCTCTCTCTCTTGGTTTAGAGACTCTACCTGGCGCCACCACCATCCGCAACAACACCACTAGCAAACAAAAGCAAGGATTTGGAGGGTCGTCTCGTCGAGCCAAGCATCGCGGAGTAGAAAATAACTCAAGCTCTTTTTCTTTCTCATCCTTAAACTCGTCATTACGCTAAGTAAGAATTCTACCCTAAAATCCATAATCTTGTTGTTTGTGCCACAAATATGTTCACCTATGTAAGTGATTAAGTAACATGTAATAGACTAAAAAGTGGGAAAATAATAATAATAATAATATGAAAAGTTAACAAACTTGCTCTACGTACAATAAACTTTGTGATATGGACATATTTTAGAATTGTGTTAGTAATTCTATATATGCTATCATGATGGTCATTGCACTTAAAATAACCCACGGAATAAATATGTAGTTTAAACATATGGTTAACTAAAAGGTAACTTTGTAGAAGAAACGAATACCATTAAAATACGTACTTGGTAAGCTTATATGAAAAATAAGGTTTTGAATTTATCTTTTATATATATATATATATATATATATATATTAGTAAACAAGAGCAAAATTAGAGACTTCAAAAAAAAATAATAATAATAATAATAACTTTTAATAAAAATAAAATAAGTTAGATAAAATATTCGTGAAGAGATGCATAATTGAAAAGGGAAATACTATGCGCGTTAACTTAAAACGAATAAACGAAATGTTTGGAAACGCTACGGTGGAAACTTTAATAGTTAATACATTCATACAAATAAAGAAATCATGTTTAAAAGAAGCTCGTTAGAAGAAAGACATAATTTCATGCAGTCACTTACTAATATGATTCTTAAAGTAAATATATAACGTTACGTATATTTATCTACTCATAAAATAAAAAGTAAAAACTTGTATTAATGAAAGATAATACAAAACCGACATGAGATTTTATTGAACACAAACGTCGTATTTTTGTCGCTTAAAACAAAGAAACATAATCATATCATCAGGTTGAAATGCATTTTGTTATAAAAAGTAACGTATTGGGTGAACACGTTGCATAAACCGACTAGTCCAGTAATAATATTTGTGGAAATATTGAAGTTGTCTCATACTGGCTAGTTTATATTTAGGTCGGTAGTTCATCAGGACATTGTGTTATCCAAGGTTCATTGATCACAACTCATCAGGTGAGTTTCATGAGCCCCTTTTTACTGAACTGTTTTAAATATTTTCCCGGGGCGGAAGCATGTTACTACTGAAATATTTAAGTACATACTGAACGTATGGAAATGCGTGTATATATATATATATTGTTTATTGTACGGAAATCGTACGGAAATGTACTAAGATGGTAATTGTCTGAGTTGTTAATATTATAAGGTCCCGCAACAGTGTTCTGGGTTAACAGTGTCCCCAGATGTCATTGGAAGTGTTCTGGGTTAACAGTGTCCCCAGATGTCATTGGAAGTGTTCTGGGTTAACAGTGTCCCCAGAGGTTATTGGAAGTGTTCTGGGTTAACAGTGTCCCCAGAGGTTATTGGAAGTGTTCTGGGTTAACAGTGTCCCCAGATAATATTACATTATGATATGGATTTATCATGGTTTTCTCAAATTGTGAAACTCACCAACTATTCGTAGTTGACCCGTTTTCTCACATGCTTTTCAGGTACAACTAAGATGAAGTGATTGCTTATGTGCTAAGTGCTTGATGTGTGTAAGATTTGCGTGCGGGATGTTAGGATACGTTATAATAAATAGAATTATGTATCGTAGTGTGTGATGTGTGTATCACCTAGACGGTAATGGAATACAAGATAATGTAATTTGAAGTATATTAATGCATTCAGTTTTCTTTATAAACAATGTGGTTGATATCAGACGAGTCTGTCGCACCCCGTTTACGTTTCCGCTGCGGTTGCGGGGTGTTACATATATCGATTGCGTACGTATAGTTTCAAGTTGTATGATTAAAAAGTTTGAGTAAAGGTTAAACTATATAGATGGTTCAGTTCAATAGAAAATATGAATGAGTTTACTAAGTTTATAGTTTGTGGGTTTTTTATATATGTTTGTGTATGTTTACATGAGCTGGGATATGGATATGGAGTGGAGCAGAATTGTTGGGCCTCATATATTTCAGTTTCAGCCTAGACCTATTTGCTGGTGTGTTATAAATGTCAATAGATGAAGCTTTTAACTAAGCTAGTAAGTTTGTTTCAAACTCTATTTCTATTTCAAACATGCTCTAAAACACCCAAATATTGTTTTCTAGAGTTCTCTCTCAAAGCCTTCATTTGGTTGAGTTTTCCCTTAAGTTGGCGATTCTTGGTTAGTTTCTTTGGTAATTCCGAGTGTATTTCACTGTTTTGGTGTTCATTTGTTTTAGTGTGTTTGTGTTTGTATATATATATGGGGGTAGGTTCAAGAGAAAACTTAAAAAAATTGTGAAACTAGGAACTCTTCATTTTATACGTAAAAAAATAATATAAAGCTAGATTTCACATAAAAAAATTAGTTTTAGCATAAACAAAAAATGAAATTTGTAAAAAAGCTATAAAAAGATTATATAAAAATGTGTTTTATACATATCAAATGAATTATTTTTATTACTTTTTACATGTAAATTGATGAGTTCCCCAGTTTTCCACTTTTTTGAGTTGTCTTGATCCTGTCCTTATATATATATATATATATATATATATATATATTCTTTCGGTATTGTTCTTGGGTTAAAACAGTTCTGATTTGGGTTTAATATGATGAAATTCATTGTGACAGTAAACTAGCGCATACAATTTGCATGCACTTTTTCCTACACTACTATGGAAGAATGTTTTTAAAATAGGTTTCTTATAATAGATTTAATAATTAATAATAAACGGAATCATTTATTTTAGTTATGGGATAGCTGAATCTAGATAGAAACTCGTGTGTCTTGGAGTACACAAAATTTAAGATGTCATACATGTTGGAAATAGTGGACCTGTGCGGTTAATTTAACGCACCCAACCAAGTAACAACACATGAGAATTACATCTTAGGCAACAAGCATAATCCGTTTATATTGTTTAAAAGGGAATGACGATAATTAACGAGTGGTTCGTTATTTATATTAAATGAAAATAATAGATAATATTTATTGTTTATATTTATTAATAATAAACTATTTATGGAGTATCATGTGCTAAATCATTTTGGTTTGAGGCCTGGTTTATAGTTTTGCAATGTCTATAATAAGGGTTAGTTATCATAATATGAATTCAACCTTAAAAAAGTAATAAACTTGCAGATCAGGTAAAAGGAAATAGGCTCCTCACCCATTTCTACGATATATGCTTATTGCCACGTGCTAAAAAGTTGTTGGACAACGCTGTACAGCACCACCGCAATGTAGCCACCGCCGCACCCCGTGTCTCCGTTTGTTGTCCATGCTGCCTGTTGCCACTAATTGGAAATCGCCACTATTGCCGTCACAGGTTTCCACCGGCGGAATCCTTTACTCGTTCGTCATCTAGCGTCGTTCGTTGAACTTCGGTGTTTCAACCGGTTAATCATTAATCGAGGTATAACTTATCTCATCGGTATTTTATAATAGATCTTTTATTATTTTCGTTAGCATATATTAATTAATTGGATTAATTTTCATTTGACATATTTATTTAACCAAGTGTTAATAAATAATTTTGACAGATTACCACAGTAACCCACCAGTGATATCAAAGCCTTGGTACAACATATGAGTCAATATCGATGTTTTAACTGAAATTAGAACACAAACTTTAATTAGTTTAAAAGTTTCCGATCTAACAAAATATTTTAGGTCAACTTAAATTTTAGTAAAAAAATATTTTATTGTTTTTTTTTTAAATTAGACCAAAAGGGAGTCTAGTTTTATTTTGTTATTGTTGTGTAATATGTAAATCTAGGCCAACCTTAGTTTGTTGTTATTTATATCCGATTTTTAGTTTGGGCCACCTTGATGGTTAAAAGATATAATAGTTGGGGTTTTTCCATTATTTTAGTTCTTTTGTAAATATCGTAATAAACGACCCGAAGGCAAAAACAAGGAAGCTAAACATGAGTCATGATGTTAGTGGGACTTGTTCGAGACGATTGGATGCACTAAAGTCCATCCTTGTGGTTTTTTGTGTGTTATGACCCATTCAGTCTTACTATTAGGCTCTAGCATGATCAAACAAGTATTTGACCATATGAATTTACATATTTATCTTGTATCTTATAATGGTTATAACATAACCAATCAAACACCAACATAATTTTAAAAATGAGTTTATAAACTATTAAACAGTCATATTAAAACAAGTTCTAAAAGGCTTTAACAACTTGCCAAATTTTGGCATTAAAACAAAGCATGTTTTAAAAACAAATAATAAGCAATTGTGTTTTGCAAATTATACTAAATTTAAATTTCTAAATCTATTAACTTAATAGAATTCTATTAACATAAAATTGGTAAAATGAATCCCGACGCACTTAATTTTAAAAGGTTATTTAAAACTAAGAGTCCTGAGAGATGAAAGGATTCATCAACTTGTCTCGATAAAATACAATATAATTGGTTTTTATTCTATTCAGTAAATATTAAAATTTAATCCCAATTTTAAATCAATAGTCCATACCATCCTACTATAAGCTACACTTGGGGCATAATGTGAAACATCTAGTGTTTGGAGCTACAACGCCGCACTTGGTGTGTACTTTATCCCTCTAAGGTGCAAGGATTTGGTTGCTACAAGCGGTGTTTCCACATGTACCTGCACTAGGAAGACAACTACTTTTCTCTCTTTTTACCTGCTACAGATGTCTGGAGAATAAAAGTAGGCTTATATCCTCACATAGACGGGAGTTGTCTTAGCGGCCTCATACCAGAGAGTTGTGTTTTATTCACAATTGGCTGCCTAACCACTTACTAATGTTGCGTGATACAGCCGCCATTACTAACTCACAGCCAGATTTTTAAAATTCCTACTCTATTCATGTAATTGGGTCTTTAATAATAAAAAGAATATAACATCGAAAATAATAATTATACTACTTTTTCTTATTTAAAAGATGTCTTGTGATAACAACTCCTCATTCATTCTCGAGTCCATACATAAGAAAGAAAACGTCGAATGATACCAATTTTCTTGAATCTCACCGCAATTTGAGACTTGTTCTCAAGATGGAAACAAAGCTATACGTTCTTGATGGAGTTGTTCCTAATGAGCCAGAAAACGATACAAACTGCGAGAAAAGATATTCAAAAACATAATGAGGTTGTCGTTGAGGCAGCCTGCATTATGCTAGCCACCATGTCTTCCAACTTCACTAAGAACTTGGAAGATTTAGGTGCTTATGAGATGTTTAAGCAACTCAAGGGCATGTTCCATAAACAAGGCTAACAAGAGCTTTTTGACACCATGAAGCAACTTATAAGCTG
The DNA here is from genome assembly GCF_021521415.1 of Bidens hawaiensis. Classification (NCBI taxonomy): domain Eukaryota; kingdom Viridiplantae; phylum Streptophyta; class Magnoliopsida; order Asterales; family Asteraceae; genus Bidens; species Bidens hawaiensis. The sequence continues at coordinate 90,881 of NW_027498939.1, forward strand.
AAAATGGAATATGGATCCTCTGTTAGTGTGCATGTCATTAAGATGAAAGGGTACATTGACTAGTTGAACAAACTTGATTATCCATTATCAGATGAAATGGCAGCGAATTTCATTTTGAACTCTCTCCCCAGTTCCTACGACCAGTTCGTAATTAATTTAAATATGAATGTCTGAGCGAAGACAATGTCGGAGCTTTATTTAATTCTCAAAATCTCTGATTAAAATATTTCAAACAAAACTAATCAAGTTCTGATGGCTAAATCTGCCGCTGTCAAGAAGCCCAAGCCCGATATAACAAGGGAAAGAAAAAGGTTACTGTTGTTGTCAAGACTGCCACCAACACTAACAAGAGTGTTGCAAAATTACCATTGTCGCCTCCTGACGAGTGTCAATGCTATAATATGCAACAAGATGGGCATTGGATGCGTAACTGCCCTGAGCATCTAGTCTAGCTGAGAACGAAGAGGGCCAGTGGTAAACGCTCCTCTAAAGGTATTTCGATTTACATTATTAAACTTTTCACTATTTCTAGCAACACATGGGTATTTGATACCGGATGTGGTTACCACATCATTAATGTCTTTGTAGGAACCTGAAAACTAGAAAAATCTGAAATAAGGCGACATGTAGCTGATTGTTAGTGACGAGAAGAGAGTCGCAATTCTTGCAACTTGCACATATCATTTTGCGTGTCCATCTGGCCTTGTAGTTACTTTAAATAACTATTTGTTTGCACCTGGTTTAACCTGAAACAATATTTCGGTTTCTTTACTTTGGATTTAAGTATGCTTTTATTTTTAATCTAACCTCGAAACGATATTTATGAGATTAATGTTCAAACAAGAATATCGTAAATAATCTTTCTAAACGTATCAGATCTTGCATCAATGATACATTTATATGGCATTTCTGACTTGACCACATAAGCAAGGCACGCGTTTAGATACTACAACCCGAAGGTATTCTTGAATCCACAGGACAAGACTCTTTTGACGACTATCTTGCCAAGGACTCCTTCAACCATATTTGTGAACGAGCTAAAGATCTACTAGGACTCATACATACCGATGTCTCTAGTCCTTTTAGAACATGTCTAGAAATCACAAAAGATACTTCTTTACTTTCATTGAAGATTATTCAATATGCTTATGTTTATCTTATGAGACACAAGCATGAAACTTTAGAAAAGTTCAAAGAGTTTCAAAAAGAAGTAGAAAACCAACTCTGTAAAACAATTAAAACACTTCAATCAGATCGAGGTGGAGATTATCTCAGCTCAGAATTCATCATTCATCTAAAAGTGTGTAGTATTGTTTCACAGCTCACTCCACCCGGCACATCCCAGACATAATGGTGTGAACGAGAGGAGAAATCAAACCCTGCTAAAACTGGTTCGACAGATGATGTGTAGAGCTAACTTGCCTCACTCCTTTCGAAACTTTGCTCTTATAAACGCCACTAACATTGTCAATCTGGCTCTGCCTATGAGGGTAAACAAAACCCCATATGAGATATGGCATGGGTCTAAACCCAAACTTTCTTAAGAGTATGAGAATGTGATGCATATGTCACAAGCAATTATGATGACAACCTCGATCCTCACAATGTAAATGTTGTTTTCGTTGGATTCTAGAACGAGGCCTCACTCAATATTACTGTGTGTTTGATTCTAGAACGAGAACACTAATAATTGAACGCCGGAAGGAATTGACTATGATCAATCTCTCATTGTTTAATTGATGTCTTATACGAAAATGATAAATGACAACGATTACCATAACTCATTGTCTTGCAACCAGGATGTTCCAAGATGTTATGGCTAGTAACTTAAAGTGTCATACTTGCTGGGGCAACCATGTGTAGCTAGAGCACTGCTGGCTTTCTGCGTAAAGGATATTAATCGAAGTTGTCCAAGAGGAAGACTGTTGGAAATAGTGGACTGGTTCAGTTAATTTAACGCACCCGACTGAGTTACGATCCATGAGAGTTACACCTTGGGCAACGAACCAAAATCTGCTTAAATTATTTAACCGTCAGACGATAATTAATGAGTGGTTTGTTCTTTATATTAGATGAAATAATAGATAATATGTATTGTTTATATATATTAATAATAAACTAGATATGGACTTCAACCATCATGTGCTAAATCGTTTTGGGTTGAGGTCCGATTCATAGTTTCGCAAAGTTTCTAATAAGGGTTAATTATTAGAGTAAGTGTCATTTTTGTTTTTGAGATTTGATAATAATGCAAATTTAGTTCAAAAAGTTATTTTTTGCATATGAACCATCCATGTTTCATAATTATTGTCAATTACATTCAAATCACTAACCCCGTTAAATTTAATCGTTAAGTCAGTAGACCCTTTTCATTCTTTCTTTATTATAATATTTATTTCAGTGAACTGCGATTTTCGTTCATGTGGTTTGTTCATATCTGCGGTTTTATTACAGTAGTTTCAAATTTGCAATTTTCTTTCATATGGTTTCATTTCACTTGCAATTAAATCTAAATTCCCTAATCTCGTGAAGTCTGGTCGTTAAATCCATCAGTGTGCCCTTCACGTGAGGGGCAATTTGTTCTTTCTGTCTTTTTAGCTTTTTTTCCAAATACACCCTAGCCACTCACGTAAGGGGGCTTGCGAATTAGGACTGAGGTTTTTATGGGGAGAAAAACGACAAAAC